>NW_028296891.1:0-212557 GCF_055471065.1 Atractosteus spatula
GGGTGGCTCAGTTGTAGTGGGAGGTGTAGTTGTTGTAGTGGGAGGTGTGGTTGCTGTAGTTGGAGGCTGAGTTGTTGTCGTGGGAGGTGTGGTTGTTGTAGTGGGTGGCTCAGTTGTAGTGGGAGGTGTAGTTGTTGTAGTGGGAGGTGTGGTTGCTGTAGTTGGAGGCTCAGTTGTTGTCGTGGGAGACTCAGTTGTTGTAGTGGGAGGTGTGGTTGTTGTCGTGGGAGGTGTGGTAGTTGTCGTGGGAGGTGTGGTTCTTGTAGTGGGAGGCTCAGTTGTTGTCGTGGGAGGTGTGGTTGTTGTAGTGGGAGGTTCAGTTGTTGTTGTGGGAGGTGTGGTTGTTGTAGTGGGAGGCTCAGTTGTTGTCGTGGGAGGTGTGGTTGTTGTCGTGGGAGGCTCAGTTGTTGTCGTGGGAGGCTCAGTTGTTGTAGTGGGAGTTGTGGTTGTTGTAGTGGGTGGCTCAGTTGTTGTCGTGGGAGTTGTGGTTGTTGTAGTGGGAGGCTCAGTTGTTGTCGTGGGAGGTGTGGTAGTTGTAGTGGGTGGCTCAGTTGTAGTGGGAGGTGAGGTAGTTGTAGTGGGTGGCTCAGTTGTCGTGGGAGGTGTGGTTGTTGACGTGGGAGGTGTGGTTGTTGTAGTGGGGGGTGTGGTTGTAGTCGGAGGTGTGGTTGTTGTCGTGGGAGGTGTGGTTGTTGTAGTGGGAGGTGTGGTAGTGGGAGGTGTGGTAGTTGTAGTGGGTGGCTCAGTTGTAGTGGGAGGTGTGGTTGTTGTAGTGGGAGGCTCGGTTGTTGTTGTGGGAGCTGTGGTTGTAGTGGGAGGCTCAGTTGTTGTCGTGGGAGGTGTGGTTGTTGTAGTGGGAGGCTGAGTTGTTGTCGTGGGAGGTGTGGTTGTCGTGGGAGGCTCGGTTGTTGTCGTGGGAGGTGTGGTTGTTGTAGTGGGAGGTTCAGTTGTTGCGGGTGTTGTTGTAGTCAGAGGTGTGGTTGTTGTCGTGGGAGGTTCTGTTGTTGTCGTGGGAGGTTTGGTTGTAGTGGGAGGTGTGGTAGTTGTAGTGGGTGGCTCAGTTGTAGTGGGAGGTGTGGTTGTTGTAGTCGGAGGCTGAGTTGTCGTCGTGGGAGGTGTGGTTGTTGTAGTGGGTGGCTCAGTTGTAGTGGGAGGTGTGGTTGTTGTAGTGGGAGGCTCAGTTGTACTGGTTGGTGTGGTTGTTGTTGTGGGAGGTGTGGTTGTTGTAGTGGGAGGCTCGGTTGTTGTCGTGGGAGTTGTGGTTGTAGTGGGAGGCTCAGTTGTTGTCGTGGAAGGTGTGGTTGTAGTGGGAGGTGTGGTAGTTGTAGTGGGTGGCTCAGTTGTAGTGGGAGGTGTGGTTGTTGTAGTGTGAGGCTCAGTGGTTGTTGTGGGAGGTGTGGTTGTTGTAGTGGGAGGCTCAGTTGTTGTCGTGGGAGGTGTGGTTGTAGTGGGAGGCTCAGTTGTTGTTGTGGGAGTTGTGGTTGTAGTGGGAGGCTCAGTTGTTGTCGTGGGAGGTGTGGTTGTAGTGGGAGGCTCGGTTGTTGTCGTGGGAGGTGTGGTTGTTGTAGTGGG
The DNA here is from genome assembly GCF_055471065.1 of Atractosteus spatula. Classification (NCBI taxonomy): domain Eukaryota; kingdom Metazoa; phylum Chordata; class Actinopteri; order Semionotiformes; family Lepisosteidae; genus Atractosteus; species Atractosteus spatula. Next base: position 1,573 of record NW_028296891.1, read on the forward strand.
AGGTTCAGTTGTTGGGGGTGTTGTTGTAGTCAGAGGTGTAGTTGTTGTCGTTGGAGGTTCTGTTGTTGTCGTGGGAGGTGTGGTTGTAGTGGAAGTTGTGGTAGTTGTAGTGGGTGGCTCAGTTGTAGTGGGAGGTGTGGTTGTTGTAGTGGGAGGCTGAGTTGTCGTCATGGGAGGTGTGGTTGTTGTAGTGGGAGGCTCAGTTGTTGTTGTGGGAGGTGTGGTTGTAGTGGGAGGTGTGGTTGTTGTTGTGGGGGGTGTGGTTGTTGTAGTGGGAGGCTCAGTTGTTGTGGGAGTTGTGGTTGTTGTCGTGGGAGGCTCGGTTGTTGTCGTGGGAGGCTCGGTTGTTGTCGTGGGAGGCTCAGTTGTTGTCGTGGGAGACTCAGTTGTTGTAGTGGGAGGCTCAATTGTTGTTGTGGGAGGTGTGGTTGTTGTAGTGGGAGGCTCGGTTGTTGTCGTGGGAGTTGTGGTTGTTGTAGTGGGAGGTTCAGTTGTTGTCGTGGGAGGTGTGGTTGTAGTGGGAGGTGTGGTAGTTGTAGTGGGTGGCTCAGTTGTAGTGGGTGGCATGGTTGTTGTAGTGAGAGGTGTGGTTGTTGTAGTGGGAGGCTGAGTTGTTGTCGTGGGAGGTGTGGTTGTTGTAGTGGGAGGCTCAGTTGTTGTCGTGGGGGGTGTGGTTGTTGTAGTGGGTGGCTCAGTTGTAGTGGGAGGTGTGGTTGTTGTAGTGGGAGGATGAGTTGTTGTCGTGGGAGGTGTGGTTGTTGTCGTGGGAGGCTCAGTTGTTGTCGTGGGAGGTGTGGTTGATGTAGTGGGAGGCTCAGTTGTTGTTGTGGGAGGTGTGGTTGTTGTAGTGGGAGGCTGAGTTGTTGTCGTGGGAGGTGTGGTTGTTGTAGTGGGAGGCTCAGTTGTTGTCGTGGGGGGTGTGGTTGTTGTAGTGGGTGGCTCAGTTGTAGTGGGAGGTGTGGTTGTTGTAGTGGGAGGCTCAGTTGTTGTCGTGGGAGGTGTGGTTGTTGTCGTGGGAGGCTCAGTTGTTGTCGTGGGAGGTGTGGTTGATGTAGTGGGAGGCTCAGTTGTTGTCGTCGGAGGTGTGGTTGTTGTAGTGGGAGACTCAGTTGTTGTCGTGGGAGGTGTGGTTGTTGTAGTGGGAGGTTCAGTTGTTGTGGGGGGTGTGGTTGTTGTCGTGGGGGGTGTGGTTGTAGTCAGAGGTGTGGTTGTTGTCGTGGGAGGTTCTGTTGTTGTCGTGGGAGGTGTGGTTGTAGTGGGAGGTGTGGTTGTTGTAGTGGGAGGCTGAGTTGTTGTCGTGGGGGGTGTGGTTGTTGTAGTGGGTGGCTCAGTTGTAGTGGGAGGTGTGGTTGTTGTAGTGGGAGGATGAGTTGTTGTCGTGGGAGGTGTGGTTGTTGTAGTGGGAGGCTCAGTTGTTGTCGTGGGAGGTGTGGTTGTTGTAGTGGGAGGATGAGTTGTTGTCGTGGGAGGTGTGGTTGTTGTAGTGGGAGGCTCAGTTGTTGTCGTGGGGGGTGTGGTTGTTGTAGTGGGTGGCTCAGTTGTAGTGGGAGGTGTGGTTGTTGTAGTGGGAGGATGAGTTGTTGTCGTGGGAGGTGTGGTTGTTGTAGTGGGACGCTCAGTTGTTGTCGTGGGAGGTGTGGTTGTTGTCGTGGGAGGCTCAGTTGTTGTCGTGGGAGGTGTGGTTGATGTAGTGGGAGGCTCAGTTGTTGTCGTCGGAGGTGTGGTTGTTGTAGTGGGAGGCTCAGTTGTTGTCGTGGGAGGTGTGGTTGTTGTAGTGGGAGGTTCAGTTGTTGTGGGGGGTGTGGTTGTTGTCGTGGGGGGTGTGGTTGTAGTCGGAGGTGTGGTTGTTGTCGTGGGAGGTTCTGTTGTTGTCGTGGGAGGTGTGGTTGTAGTGGGAGTTGTGGTTGTTGTAGTGGGAGGCTCAGTTGTTGTCGTGGGAGGTGTGGTTGTAGTGGGAGGTGTGGTTGTTGTAGTTGGTGGCTCAGTTGTAGTGGGAGGTGTGGTTGTTGTAGTGGGAGGCTGAGTTGTTGTCGTGGGAGGTGTGGTTGTTGTAGTGGGAGGCTCAGTTGTTGTCGTCGGAGGTGTGGTTGTTGTAGTGGGAGGCTCAGTTGTTGTCGTGGGAGGTGTGGTTGTTGTAGTGGGAGGTTCAGTTGTTGTGGGGGGTGTGGTTGTAGTCGGAGGTGTGGTTGTTGTCGTGGTAGGTTCTGTTGTTGTCGTGGGAGATGTGGTTGTAGTGGGAGGTGTGGTAGTTGTAGTGGGTGGCTCAGTTGTAGTGGGAGGTGTGGTTGTTGTAGTGGGAGGTGTGGTTGTTGTAGTGGGAGGCTCGGTTGTTGTTGTGGGAGGTGTGGTTGTTGTAGTGGGAGGCTCGGTTGTTGTTGTGGGAGTTGTGGTTGTAGTGGGAGGCTCAGTTGTTGTCGTGGGAGGCTGAGTTGTTGTCGTGGGAGGTGTGGTTGTAGTGGGAGGACTGGTTGTTGTCGTGGGAGGCTCGGTTGTTGTCGTGGGAGGTGTGGGTGTTGTAGTGGGAGGTTCAGTTGTTGGGGGTGTTGTTGTAGTCAGAGGTGTGGTTGTTGTCGTGGGAGGTTCTGTTGTTGTCGTGGGAGGTGTGGTTGTAGTGGGAGGTGTGGTAGTTGTAGTGGGCGTGTCAGTTGTAGTGGGTGGTGTGGTTGTTGTAGTGGGAGGCTGAGTTGTCGTCGTGGGAGGTGTGGTTGTTGTAGTGGGAGGCTCAGTTGTTGTTGTGGGAGGTGTGGTTGTAGTGGGAGGTGTGGTTGTTGTTGTGGGGGGTGTGGTTGTTGTAGTGGGAGGCTCAGTTGTTGTGGGAGTTGTGGTTGTTGTAGTGGGAGGCTCAGTTGTTGTCGTGGGAGGTGTGGTTGTTGTAGTGGGAGGTTCAGTTGTCGTGGGGGGTGTGGTTGTTGTTGTGGGGGGTGTGGTTGTAGTCAGAGGTGTGGTTGTTGTCGTGGGAGGTGTGGTTGTTGTCGTGGGAGGCTCACTTGTTGTAGTGGGAGGCTCACTTGTTGTTGTGGGAGGTGTGGTTGTTGTAGTGGGAGGCTCGGTTGTTGTCATGGGAGTTGTGGTTGTTGTAGTGGGAGGTTCAGTTGTTGTCGTGGGAGGTGTGGTTGTAGTGGGAGGTGTGGTAGTTGTAGTGGGTGGCTCAGTTGTAGTGGGTGGCGTGGTTGTTGTAGTGGGAGGTGTGGTTGTTGTAGTGGGAGGCTGAGTTGTCGTCGTGGGAGGTGTGGTTGTTGTAGTGGGAGGCTCAGTTGTTGTCGTGGGGGGTGTGGTTGTTGTAGTGGGTGGCTCAGTTGTAGTGGGAGGTGTGGTTGTTGTAGTGGGAGGATGAGTTGTTGTCGTGGGAGGCTCAGTTGTTGTCGTGGGAGGCTCAGTTGTTGTCGTGGGAGGTGTGGTTGTTGTCGTGGGAGGCTCAGTTGTTGTCGTGGGAGGTGTGGTTGTAGTGGGAGGCTCAGTTGTTGTGGGAGGTGTGGTTGTTGTAGTGGGAGGCTCAGTTGTTGTGGGAGGTGTGGTTGTTGTAGTGGGAGGCTCGGTTGTTGTCGTGGGAGGTGTGGTTGTTGTAGTGGGAGGCTCAGTTGTTGTCGTGGGAGGTGTGGTTGTTGTAGTGGGAGGCTCAGTTGTTGTCGTGGGAGGTGTGGTTGTTGTAGTGGGAGGCTCAGTTGTTGTCGTGGGAGGTGTGGTTGTTGTAGTGGGAGGTTCAGTTGTTGTGGGGGGTGTGGTTGTTGTCGTGGGGGGTGTGGTTGTAGTGGGAGGTGTGGTAGTTGTAGTTGGTGGCTCAGTTGTAGTGGGAGGTGTGGTTGTTGTAGTGGGAGGTGTGGTTGTTGTAGTGGGAGGCTCGGTTGTTGTTGTGGGAGATGTGGTTGTTGTGGGAGGCTCGGTTGTTGTTGTGGGAGTTGTGGTTGTAGTGGGAGGCTCAGTTGTTGTCGTGGGAGGCTGAGTTGTTGTCGTGGGAGGTGTGGTTGTAGTGGGAGGACTGGTTGTTGTCGTGGGAGGCTCGGTTGTTGTCGTGGGAGGTGTGGTTGTTGTAGTGGGAGGTTCAGTTGTTGGGGGTGTTGTTGTAGTCAGAGGTGTGGTTGTTGTCGTGGGAGGTTCTGTTGTTGTCGTGGGAGGTGTGGTTGTAGTGGGAGGTGTGGTAGTTGTAGTGGGTGGGTCAGTTGTAGTGGGAGGTGTGGTTGTTGTAGTGGGAGGCTGAGTTGTCGTCGTGGGAGGTGTGGTTGTTGTAGTGGGAGGCTCAGTTGTTGTTGTGGGAGGTGTGGTTGTAGTGGGAGGTGTGGTTGTTGTTGTGGGGGGTGTGGTTGTTGTAGTGGGAGGCTCAGTTGTTGTGGGAGTTGTGGTTGTTGTAGTGGGAGGCTCAGTTGTTGTCGTGGGAGGTGTGGTTGTTGTAGTGGGAGGTTCAGTTGTCGTGGGGGGTGTGGTTGTTGTTGTGGGGGGTGTGGTTGTAGTCAGAGGTGTGGTTGTTGTCGTGGGAGGTGTGGTTGTTGTCGTGGGAGGCTCAGTTGTTGTAGTGGGAGGCTCACTTGTTGTTGTGGGAGGTGTGGTTGTTGTAGTGGGAGGCTCGGTTGTTGTCATGGGAGTTGTGGTTGTTGTAGTGGGAGGTTCAGTTGTTGTCGTGGGAGGTGTGGTTGTAGTGGGAGGTGTGGTAGTTGTAGTGGGTGGCTCAGTTGTAGTGGGTGGCGTGGTTGTTGTAGTGGGAGGTGTGGTTGTTGTAGTGGGAGGCTGAGTTGTTGTCGTGGGAGGTGTGGTTGTTGTAGTGGGAGGCTCAGTTGTTGTCGTGGGGGGTGTGGTTGTTGTAGTGGGTGGCTCAGTTGTAGTGGGAGGTGTGGTTGTTGTAGTGGGAGGCTCAGTTGTTGTCGTGGGAGGCTCAGTTGTTGTCGTGGGAGGCTCAGTTGTTGTCGTGGGAGGTGTGGTTGTTGTCGTGGGAGACTCAGTTGTTGTCGTGGGAGGTGTGGTTGTAGTGGGAGGCTCAGTTGTTGTTGTGGGAGGTGTGGTTGTTGTAGTGGGAGGCTCCGTTGTTGTGGGAGGTGTGGTTGTTGTAGTGGGAGGCTCGGTTGTTGTCGTGGGAGGTGTGGTTGTTGTAGTGGGAGGCTCAGTTGTTGTCGTCGGAGGTGTGGTTGTTGTAGTGGGAGGCTCAGTTGTTGTCGTGGGAGGTGTGGTTGTTGTAGTGGGAGGCTCAGTTGTTGTCGTGGGAGGTGTGGTTGTTGTAGTGGGAGGTTCAGTTGTTGTGGGGGGTGTGGTTGTTGTCGTGGGGGGTGTGGTTGTAGTCGGAGGTGTGGTTGTAGTGGGAGGTGTGGTTGTTGTAGTGGGTGGCTCAGTTGTAGTGGGAGGTGTGGTTGTTGTAGTGGGAGGCTGAGTTGTTGTCGTGGGAGGTGTGGTTGTTGTAGTGGGAGGCTCAGTTGTTGTTGTGGGAGGTGTGGTTGTTGTCGTGGGAGGTGTGGTTGTAGTGGGAGGTGTGGTTGTTGTGGGGGGTGTGGTTGTTGTAGTGGGGGGTGTGGTGGTAGTGGGAGGTGTGGTAGTTGTCGTGGGAGGCTCAGTTGTTGTGGGAGGTGTGGTTGTTGTAGTGGGAGGTGTGGTTGTTGTGGGAGGTGTGGTTGTAGTGGGAGGCTCAGTTGTTGTCGTGGAAGGTGTGGTTGTTGTAGTGGGAGGCTCAGTTGTTGTCGTGGGAGGTGTGGTTGTTGTAGTGGGAGGCTCGGTTGTTGTAGTGGGAGGCTCAGTTGTTGTGGGAGGTGTGGTTGTTGTAGTGGGAGGTGTGGTTGTTGTTGTGGGTGGCTCAGTTGTCGTGGGAGGTGTGGTTGTTGTAGTGGGAGGCTCAGTTGTTGTCGTGGGAGGTGTGGTTGTTGTAGTGGGAAGCTCAGTTGTTGTCGTGGGAGGTGTGGTTGTTGTAGTGGGAGGCTCAGTTGTTGTCGTGGGAGGTGTGGTTGTTGTAGTGGGAGGCTCGGTTGTTGTCGTGGGAGGTGTGGTTATTGTAGTGGGAGGCTCGGTTGTTGTAGTGGGAGGCTCAGTTGTTGTGGGAGGTGTGGTTGTTGTAGTGGGAGGTGTGGTTGTTGTAGTGGGTGGTTCAGTTGTAGTGGGAGGTGTGGTTGTTGTAGTGGGAGGCTCAGTTGTTGTCGTGGGAGGTGTGGTTTTTGTAGTGGGAAGCTCAGTTGTTGTAGTGGGAGGTTCAGTTGTTGTAGTGGGAGGTGTGGTTGTTGTAGTGGGAGGCTCAGTTGTTGTCGTGGGAGGTGTGGTTGTTGTAGTGGGAAGCTCAGTTGTTGTCGTGGGAGGTGTGGTTGTTGTAGTGGGAGGCTCAGTTGTTGTAGTGGGAGGTGTGGTTGTTGTAGTGGGAGGCTCAGTTGTTGTCGTGGGAGGTGTGGTTGTTGTAGTGGGAAGCTCAGTTGTTGTCGTGGGAGGTGTGGTTGTTGTAGTGGGAAGCTCAGTTGTTGTAGTGGGAGGTGTGGTTGTTGTAGTGGGAGGCTCAGTTGTAGTGGGAGGTGTGGTTGTTGTAGTGGGAGGCTCAGTTGTTGTCGTGGGAGGTGTGGTTGTTGTAGTGGGAAGCTCAGTTGTTGTCGTGGGAGGTGTGGTTGTTGTAGTGGGAGGTTCAGTTGTTGTGGGGGGTGTGGTTGTAGTCGGGGGTGTGGTTGTTGTCGTGGGAGGTTCGGTTGTTGTCGTGGGAGGTTCTGTTGTTGTTGTGGGAGGTTCGGTTGTCGCAGTAGGAGTCTCAGTAGTTGCTGAGGTTGTTTGTGCCACTGCTGTTGCTATGGGAGAAGAGATAGTGAGGTTTAATTTGTTACACATGACACATGACATACTGTACAGTCGATCGTAATAATCATGTGACGGGTTTGCCGATGTAAAAGAGTATTTATTCTGTTTTCACAAGCAATAATTTCTGAGCATGAGTACCAGCACGCAGCATTGCCCGTGCTCGTCTCTGGGCAGGGTTACTGGTAATGATGACTGATTTCTTGATAACTTGTCAGTGCCGTTGCTCGGAATGAGTTACTCACTGGCCAGCAGGAGAATCAGGACAGGTCCCACCATCGTCCCCATGGTGACGACCTGGAAGAGTTCAAAATGCAGTATAAATGCAGTATAAACAGAGTTTAACGACAGGAAGTTGTCAGATCACGTTTACGCATACCTTAGCTTTGTGCAACAATGCTCAGTCATCTATGTTCCAAGATATTATTGTATTACCAACAGTCTTATCTATTATAAATATATTTCCATATTACACTTCACTCAGGCTCATCTCTGTTAGAAATACACTATAGTTCAGACTCATTCATCTCCTAAAAATCCTATTTCATAGTTCAGCCAGAGTCATCTCTGTTATACATATGTTATTTTATGTGCCAGATCGTCTCATTTGTGTTAGGAATGCATTATTAGGTAGTTCAAGCAGAGTAGGCTCTGCTTATGTTTCTGATAGACTCTTATCTGTTATAGATACATTTGTACATAGTTCAAAGGGAGTCATCTCTGTTATAAATATATAATTACATAGTTCAGGCACAGTCATCTCTGTTATAAATATATTCTATAACTATATTTTGTGATATTAGCATAGTTCAGACAGATTTATCTCTGTTATATATGCTGTATTATTATTAAGATATTACCACACTGTTCTACACTCTACTGCAGTACACTAGTCATCATGAGGAGTTAACCACAATCTGTTATAAAAATATTATTCTACAATTCCGACAGACTCTTCTCTGTTTTGAATATATTATCCTATCGTTCAGATTACTATTACAGTATTAATAGTTTACTGGAGTATGATATACTACTGTATAAAACACTGTGGTAAGTTACGGTATACAATACAACAATATGGTAAACTATGATATAATCTGTATGATTATACTATAATCTATGTATTGTAATGCAGTAAACTACAGTATACTGTACTGTATCACACTGCAGTGAACTACAGTATACTGTACTGGAGCACACTGCAGTAAATTACAGTACCCTACTGGAGCACACTGCAGTAAACTACAGTATACTGTACTGTATCACGCTGCAGTGAACTACAGTATACTGTACTGGAGCACACTGCAGTAAACTACACTATACTGTACTGTATCACGCTGCAGTAAACTACAGTGTACACTACTGGAGCACACTGCAGTAAACTACAGTGTACACTACTGGAGCACACTGCAGTAAACTACAGTATACTGTACTGTATCACGCTGCAGTGAACTACAGTATACTGTACTGGAGCACACTGCAGTAAATTACAGTACACTACTGGAGCACACTGTAGTAAACTACAGTATACTGTGCTGTTTCACCCTGAGCAGACACAGAGAGTGTGGGGTCTCTGTCCTCCTGTGTCTCTCTCTGCTGGGAGTTCACAGGTCTGGACTCACCTGGGGCAGTAGGAGTCCTGCGAGTTCTGGTCTGGTCTGGTCCAGCTAGAGGTGTCCTGTTATTCCAGAGGGCTGATCCACCTGCACTGTCTCACCTGTGATCTGTCTCTGTCTGGTCCTGCGTCTCCCAGCTCTTATAACCTGGGTACAGACCAGACCGACAGCTCTCACATTCCAAAATAAACACCCGTGCAGCGAGCTGTAGGCATTACCCCCAAACCCCCTGACGCTCTCTGAAGAGCCCCACCCTTTCCTGCGATATCATCGCATCGCGCGGACCTTAAATGGACCAGATAAGAGGAGGTATGTGGTTCGGCCACAAATCAGCAGTGCTCTGGAATCCACATCGAATTCCTACAGATACAGGTTTGACAGGAAGAATCGGGGAGAGTCTGAAGAGTCAATATCAATTCTCAGCACTTAACCACAGCCACACATGATAACTATACCTCCTTCCACCTGTACACACACACTACTGTACCTCCTACACCTGTACACATACACACTACTGTAACTCCTTACACCTGTACACACACACCCTACTGTACCCCTCTACACCTGTACACACACACTACTGTACCTCCTTACACCTGTACACACACACACACTACTGTACCTCCTACACCTGTACACACACACTACTGTACCCCTCTACACCTGTACACACACACCCTACTGTACCTCCTACACCTGTACACACACACTACTGTACCCCTCTACACCTGTACACACACACCCTACTGTACCCCTCTACACCTGTACACACACACCCTACTGTACCTCCTACACCTGTACACACACACTACTGTACCTCCTTACACCTATACACACACACCCTACTGTACCTCCTTACACCTGTACACACACACTACTGTACCTCCTACACCTGTACACACACACCCTACTGTACCTCCTACACCTGTACACACACCCTACTGTACCCCCCTACACCTGTACACACACACCCTACTGTACCCCCCTACACCTGTACACACACACACTACTACACCTGTACACATACACACTACTGTAACTCCTACACCTGTACACCTGTACACACACACTACTGTACCTCCTTACACCTGTACACACACACACTATTGTACCTCCTACACCTGTACACACACACTACTGTACCCCTCTACACCTGTACACGCACACACTACTGTACCTCCTACACCTGTACACACACACTACTGTACCTCCTTACACCTGTACACACACACTACTGTACCCCTCTACACCTGTACACACACACACTACTGTACCTCCTTACACCTGTACACACACACCCTACTGTACCCCTCTACACCTGTACACACACTACTGTACCTCCTTACACCTGTACACACACTACTGTACCTCCTACACCTGTACACACACACTGCTGTACCCCCCTACACCTGTACACACACACACTACTGTACCTCCTTACACCTGTACACACACACTACTGTACCTCCTTAAACCTGTACACACACCCTACTGTACCCCTCTACACCTGTACACACACTACTGTACCTCCTTACACCTGTACACACACCCTACTGTACCCCTCTACACCTGTACACACACTACTGTACCTCCTTACACCTGTACACACACCCTACTGTACCTCCTTACACATGTACACACACACCCTATTGTACCCCTCTACACCTGTACACACACCCTACTGTACCTCCTTACACCTGTACACACACACACCCTACTGTACCTCCTTACACCTGTACACACACACTACTGTACCCCACTACACCTGTACACACACACACTACTGTACACCCCTACACCTGTAAACACACACTACTGTACCTCCTTACACCTGTACACACACACTACTGTACCTCCTTACACCTGTACACACACACTACTGTACCTCCTTACACCTATACACACACACCCTACTGTACCTCCTTACACCTGTACACACACACTACTGTACCTCCTACACCTGTACACACACACTACTGTACCCCCTACACCTGTACACACACACCCTACTGTACCCCCCTACACCTGTACACACACACTACTACACCTGTACACATACACACTACTGTAACTCCTACACCTGTATACCTGTACACACACACTATTGTACCTCCTACACCTGTACACACACACTACTGTACCCCTCTACACCTGTACACGCACACACTACTGTACCTCCTTACACCTGTACACACACACTACTGTACCCCTCTACACCTGTACACACACACACTACTGTACCTCCTTACACCTGTACACACACACACTACTGTATCTCCTTACACCTGTACACACACACTACTGTACCTCCTTACACCTGTACACACACACCCTACTGTACCCCTCTACACCTGTACACACACTACTGTACCTCCTTACACCTGTATACACACCCTACTGTACCTCTTTACACCTGTACACACACTACTGTACCTCCTACACCTGTACACACACACTGCTGTACCCCCCTACACCTGTACACACACACACTACTGTACCTCCTTACACCTATACACACACACTACTGTACCTCCTTAAACCTGTACACACACCCTACTGTACCCCTCTACACCTGTACACACACTACTGTACCTCCTTACACCTGTACACACACCCTACTGTACCCCTCTACACCTGTACACACACTACTGTACCTCCTTACACCTGTACACACACCCTACTGTACCTCCTTACACATGTACACACACACCCTATTGTACCCCTCTACACCTGTACACACACCCTACTGTACCCTTCTACACCTGTACACACACACACTACTGTACATCCTTACACCTGTACACACACTGCTGTACCCCACTACACCTGTACACACACACTGCTGTACCTCCTACACCTGTACACACACACTGCTGTACCCCACTACACCTGTACACACACACTGCTGTACCCCCCTACACCTGTACACAGACACCCTACTGTACCCCCCTACACCTGTACACACACACGATAACTGTACCTCCTTACACCTGTACACACACACCCTACTGTACCTCCTTACACCTCTACACACACCCTACTGTACCCCTCTACACCTGTACACACACACTGCTGTACCCCACTACACCTGTACACACACACACTACTGTACCTCACTACACCTGTACACACACACCCTACTTTACCCCTCTACACCTGTACACACACACTACTGTACCTCCTTACACCTCTACACACACCCTACTGTACCTCCTTTACACATGTACACACACACCCTACTGTACCTCCTTACACCTGTACACACACACTACTGTACCCCACTACACCTGTACACACACACTACTGTACCTCCTTACACCTGTACACACACACACACTACTGTACCTCCTACACCTGTACACACACACTGCTGTACCCCCTACACCTGTACACACACACCCTACTGTACCCTCCTACACCTGTACACACACACTACTGTACCTCCTACACCTGTACACACACACCCTACTGTACCTCCTTACACCTGTACACACACACTACTGTACCCCACTACACCTGTACACACACACTACTGTACCTCCTTACACCTGTACACACACACACACTGCTGTACCCCCTACACCTGTACACACACTACTGTACCTCCTTACACCTGTACACACACCCTACTGTACCCCTCTACACCTGTACACACACTACTGTACCTCCTTACACCTGTACACACACACTACTGTACCTCCTTACACCTGTACACACACACTACTGTACCCCACTACACCTGTACACACACACTACTGTACCTCCTTACACCTGTACACACACACACTACTGTACCTCCTACACCTGTACACACACACTGCTGTACCCCCTACACCTGTACACACACACCCTACTGTACCCCCCTACACCTGTACACACACACTCCTGTACCCCCCACACCTGTACACACACACTACTGTACCTCCTTACACATGTACACACACACACTACTGTACCCCTCTACACCTGTACACACACACTGCTGTACCCCCTACACCTGTACACACACACACTACTGTACCTCCTTACACCTGTACACACACACACTACTGTACCTCCCTACACCTGTACACACACACTACTGTACCTCCTTACACCTGTACACACACACTACTGTACCTCCTTACACCTGTACACACACACCCTACTGTACCTCCTTACACCTGTACACACACACACTACTACACCTGCACGCACACACCCTACTGTACCCCTCTACACCTGTACACACACACTACTGTACCCCTCTACACCTGTACACACACTACTGTACCTCCTTACACCTGTACACACACACTACTGTACCCCCCTACACCTGTACACACACACTACTGTACCTCCTTACACCTGTACACACACCCTACTGTACCCCTCTACACCTGTACACACACACGATAACTGTACCTCCTTACACCTGTACACACACACTACTGTACCTCCCTACACCTGTACACACACACACTACTGTACCCCTCTACACCTGTACACACACACTACTGTACCTCCTTACACCTGTACTCACACCGTACTGTACCTCCTTACACCTGTACACACACAGTACTGTACCCCCTACACCTGTACACACACACTACTGTACCCCCCTACACCTGTACACACACACACTACTGTACCCCTCTACACCTGTACACACACACTACTGTACCTCCTTACACCTGTACACACACACTGCTGTACCCCACTACACCTGTACACACACACACACACACACACTCCTGTACCCCACTACACCTGTACACACACACTGCTGTACCCCACTACACCTGTATACACACACACTACTGTACCTCCTTACACCTCTACACACACACACTACTGTACCCCACTACACCTACGCGCGCACACACACACACTACTGTACCCCACTACACCTGTACACACACACACACACACACACACACACACTACTGTACCCCCCTACACCTGTACACACACACTACTGTACCTCCTTACACCTGTACACACACACTGCTGTACCCCACTACACCTGTACACACACACACACACACACACTCCTGTACCCCACTACACCTGTACACACACACTGCTGTACCCCACTACACCTGTATACACACACACTACTGTACCTCCTTACACCTCTACACACACACACTACTGTACCCCACTACACCTACGCGCGCACACACACACACTACTGTACCCCACTACACCTGTCACACACACACACACACACACACACACACACACACACACACACACACACACTACTGTACCCCCCTACACCTGTACACACACACTACTGTATCCCAATACAGTCTTTAATTATGGGGTGTCTCTGTCTGTGTCTGTGTAATTGCGGGGTGTCTGTCTTTGTGTACTTGTGGGGTGTGTGTGTCTGTGTCTGTGTAGTTGTGGGGTGTGTGTGTATGTGTCTGTGTCTGTGTAGTTGTGGGGTGTGTGTGTCTGTGTCTGTGTAGTTGTGGGGTGTGTCTGTGTAGTTGTGGGGTGTGTGTAGTTGGGGGTGTGTGTGTCTGTGTCTGTGTAGTTGTGGGGTGTGTGTGAGTGTCGGTGTCTGTGTAGTTGTGGGGTGTGTGTAGTTGTGGAGTGTGTGTGTGTCTGTGTCTGTGTCTGTGTAGTTGTGGGGTGTGTGTGTGTGTCGGTGTCTGTTCTGTGTCTCGTGGTCAGAGAGGAACGAGTCCAGAGACTGTTTTGACAGAGTGTGTGTGGTGTATTCCAGAGCCTGTGGACCAGTGTCAGTGTGTGTGTGTGTGTTGTGTTCCGGAGGCTGGGGACCAGTGTCAGTGTGTGTGTGTGTGTGTGTGTGTGTGTGTGTGTGTGTGTTGTGTTCCGGAGGCTGGGGACCAGTGTCAGTGTGTGTGTGTTGTGTTCCAGAGGCTGGGGACCAGTGTCAGTGTGTGTGTGTGTGTTGTGTTCCAGCGCCTGTGGACCAGTGTCAGTGTGTGTGTGTGTGTTGTGTTCCGGAGGCTGGGGACCAGTGTCAGTGTGTGTGTGTGTGTGTGTGTGTGTGTGTGTGTGTGTGTTGTGTTCCGGAGGCTGGGGACCAGTGTCAGTGTGTGTGTGTTGTGTTCCAGAGGCTGGGGACCAGTGTCAGTGTGTGTGTGTGTTGTGTTCCGGAGGCTGGGGACCAGTGTCAGTGTGTGTGTGTTGTGTTCCGGAGGCTGGGGACCAGTGTCAGTGTGTGTGTGTGTTGTGTTCCAGAGGCTGGGGACCAGTGTGTGTGTGTGTGTGTGTGTTGTGTTCCAGAGGCTGGGGACCAGTGTCAGTGTGTGTGTGTTCTGTTCCGGAGGCTGGGGACCAGTGTCAGTGTGTGTGTTGTGTTCCAGAGGCTGGGGACCAGTGTCAGTGTGTGTGTGTTGTGTTCCAGAGGCTGGGGACCACTGTCAGTGTGTGTGTGTGTTGTGTTCCAGAGGCTGGGGACCAGTGTCAGTGTGTGTGTGTTGTGTTCCAGAGGCTGGGGACCAGTGTCAGTGTGTGTGTGTGTTGTGTTCCGGAGGCTGGGGACCAGTGTCAGTGTGTGTGTGTGTTGTGTTCCAGAGGCTGGGGACCAGTGTCAGTGTGTGTGTGTGTTGTGTTCCGGAGGCTGGGAACCAGTGTCAGTGTGTGTGTGTGTTGTGTTCCAGAGGCTGGGGTCCAGTGTCGGAGTGTGTGTGTTGTGTTCCGGAGGCTGGGGACCAGTGTCGGAGTGTGTGTGTTGTGTTCCGGAGGCTGGGGACCAGTGTCAGTGTGTGTGTGTGTGTTGTGTTCCGGAGGCTGGGGACCAGTGTGTGTGTGTGTGTGTTTGTGTGTGTGTGTGTGTGTGTGTTGTGTTCCGGAGGCTGGGGACCAGTGTCAGTGTGTGTGTTGTGTTCCAGAGGCTGGGGACCAGTGTCGGAGTGTGTGTGTTGTGTTCCAGAGGCTGGGGACCACTGTCAGTGTGTGTGTGTGTGTGTGTGTGTGTGTGTGTGTGTGTGTGTGTGTGTGTGTTGTGTTCCGGAGGCTGGGGACCAGTGCGTGTGTGTGTGTGTGTGTGTGTGTGTGTGTGTGTGTGTGTGTGTGTGTGTGTTGTGTTCCGGAGGCTGGGGACCAGTGTCAGTGTGTGTGTGTTGTGTTCCAGAGGCTGGGGACCAGTGTCGGAGTGTGTGTGTTGTGTTCCAGAGGCTGGGGACCAGTGTCAGTGTGTGTGTGTTGTGTTCCAGAGGCTGGGGACCAGTATCAGGGTGTGTGTGTTGTGTCCCGGAGGCTGGGGACCAGTGTCAGTGTGTGTGTGTGTGTGTGTGTGTGTGTGTGTGTGTGTGTGTGTGTGTGTGTGTGTGTGTAGTCCAGCCCTCAGGCTGATTTCTGTGGTATTTACAGGGTGAGGCTGAAATACCGTGACTCACAAAGCCCAATTTTATGACTCACACAGCTTTTGTTTTCTGTCTGCTTGACCTTTATGTCTTCAGCTGCCAGGAACTGGCAATCAGAATGAAACTATTCTAACTTCTGTGTTCGAGTACCAGTCAGGACACGAGGACAGGGGCTCTACTGTACACAGAGAGGGGCGGGAGGGGGGAACAAGCCGATACCCTGGCTTCTCTCCAGACACAGCTGGGTGAGCTCCTCCAGTCAGGACAGGAGGCTCTACTGTACACAGAGAGGGGCGGGAGGGGGGAACAAGCTGATACCCTGGCTTCTCTCCAGACACAGCTGGGTGAGCTCCTCCAGTCAGGACAGGAGGCTCTACTGTACACAGAGAGGGGGTATATCTCACTTTATGCCACACTGAATATCTCACTTTATACCACACTAAATATCTCAATATCTCACTCTTTACCACACTGAATATACCACACTGAATATCTCAATATCTCACTTTATACCACACTGAATATCTCAATATCTCACTTTATACCACAGTGAATATCTCAATATCTCACTTTATGCCACACTGAATATCTCACTTTATACCACAGTGAATATCTCACTATCTCACTTTATACCACAGTGAATATCTCACTTTATACCACAGTGAATATCTCAGTATCTCACTTTATACCACACTGAATATCTCACTTTATACCACACTGCATATCTCACTTTATACCACAGTGAATATCTCAGTATCTCACTTTATACCACACTGAATATCTCATTTTATACCACACTGAATATCTCAATATCTCACTTTATACCACAGTGAATATCTCACTTTATACCACACTGAATATCTCAGTATCTCACTTTATACCACACTGAATATCTCACTTTATACCACACTGAATATCTCAATATCTCACTTTATACCACACTGAATATCTCACTTTATACCACAGTGAATATCTCAATATCTCACTCTATACCACACTGAATATCACATTTTATACCACACTGAATATCTCACTTTATACCATACTGAATATCTCAATATCTCACTTTATACCACACTGAATATCTCACTTTATGCCACACTGAATATCTCAATATCTCACTTTATACCACAGGGAATATACCACACTGAATATCTCAATATCTCACTTTATACCACACTGAATATCTCACTTTATACCACAGTGAATATCTCAATATCTCACTTTATACCACACTGAATATCTCACTTTATACCACACTGAATATCTCAATATCTCACTTTATACCACACTGAATATCTCACTTTATACCACACTGAATATCTCAATATCTCACTTTATACCACACTGAATATCTCACTTTATACCACACTGAATATCTCAATATCTCACTTTATACAACACTGAATATATCACTTTATACCACACTGAATATCTCAATATCTCACTTTATGCCACACTGAATATCTCACTTCATACCACAGTGAATATCTCAATATCTCACTTTATACCACACTGAATATCTCACTTTATACCACACTGAATATCTCAATATCTCACTTTATACCACACTGAACATCACACATTATACCACACTGAATATCTCAATATCTCACTTTATACCACACTGAATATACCACACTGAATATCTCAATATCTCACTTTATACCACACTGAATATCTCAATATCTCACTTTATGCCACACTGAATATCTCACTTTATACCACAGTGAATATCTCAGTATCTCACTTTATACCACAGTGAATATCTCACTTTATACCACACTGCATATCTCAATATCTCACTTTATACCACAGTGAATATATCACTTTATACCACACTGAATATCTCAATATCTCACTTTATACCACACTGAATATCTCACTTTATACCACACTGAATATCTCAATATCTCACTTTATACCACACTGAATATCTCACTTTATACCACACTGAATATCTCAATATCTCACTTTATACCACAGGGAGTATACCACACTGAATATCTCAATATCTCACTTTATACCACACTGAATATCTCAATATCTCACTTTATACCACACTGAATGTCTCACTTTACACCACACTGAATATCTCAATATCTCACTTTAAACCACACTGAATATCTCACTTAATACCACACTGAATATCTCAATATCTCACTTTATACCACACTGAATATCTCACTTTATACCACACTGAATATCTCAATATCTCACGTTATACCACAGTGAATATCTCACTTTATATCACACTGCATATCTCAATATCTCACTTTATACCACAGTGAATATCTCACTTTATACCACAGTGAATATCTCACTTTATACCACAGTGAATATCTCAGTATCTCACTTTATACCACAGTGAATATCTCACTTTATACCACAGTGAATATCTCAATATCTCACTTTATACCACACTGAATATCTCAGTATCTCACTTTATACCACGCTGAATATCTCACTTTATACCACAGTGAATATCTCAATATCTCACTTTATACCACAGTGAATATCTCAATATCTCACTTTATACCACACTGAATATCTCACTTTATACCACACTGAATATCTCACTTTATATCACACTGAATATCTCAATATCTCACTTTATACCACAGTGAATATCTCACCTTATATCACACTGAATATCTCAATATCTCACTTTATACCACACTGAATATCTCACTTTATACCACACTGAATATCTCAATATCTCACTTTATACCACACTGAATATCTCACTTTATACCACACTGAATATCTCAATATCTCACTTTAAACCACACTGAATATCTCACTTTATACCACACTGAATATCTCAATATCTCACTTTATACCACACTGAATATCTCACTTTATACCACACTGAATATCTCAATATCTCACTTTATACCACAGTGAATATCTCAATATCTCACTTTATACCACACTGAATATCTCACTTTATACCACAGTGAATATCTCAATATCTCACTTTATACCACACTGAATATCTCACTTTATACCACAGTGAATATCTCAATATCTCACTTTATACAACACTGAATATATCACTTTATACCACACTGAATATCTCAATATCTCACTTTATGCCACACTGAATATCTCACTTTATACCACAGTGAATATCTCAATATCTCACTTTATACCACACTGAATATCTCACTTTATACCACACTGAATATCTCAATATCTCACTTTATACCACACTGAACATCACACATTATACCACACTGAATATCTCAATATCTCACTTTATACCACATTGAATATACCACACTGAATATCTCAATATCTCACTTTATACCACACTGAATATCTCAATATCTCACTTTATACCACACTGAATATCTCACTTTATACCACAGTGAATATCTCAATATCTCACTTTATACCACACTGAATATCTCACTTTATACCACAGTGAATATCTCAATATCTCACTTTATACAACACTGAATATATCACTTTATACCACACTGAATATCTCAATATCTCACTTTATGCCACACTGAATATCTCACTTTATACCACAGTGAATATCTCAATATCTCACTTTATACCACACTGAATATCTCACTTTATACCACACTGAATATCTCAATATCTCACTTTATACCACACTGAATATCTCACTTTATATCACACTGAATATCTCAATATCTCACTTTATACCACACTGAATATCTCACTTTATACCACAGTGAATATCTCAATATCTCACTTTATACCACACTGAATATCTCACTTTATACCACACTGAATATCTCAATATCTCACTTTATACCACAGGGAGTATACCACACTGAATATCTCAATATCTCACTTTATACCACAGTGAATATCTCACTTTATACCACACTGAATATCTCAATATCTCACTTTATACCACACTGAATATCTCACTTTATACCACACTGAATATCTCAATATCTCACGTTATACCACAGTGAATATCTCACTTTATATCACACTGCATATCTCAATATCTCACTTTATACCACACTGAATATCTCACTTTATACCACAGTGAATATCTCACTTTATACCACAGTGAATATCTCATTATCTCACTTTATACCACGCTGAATATCTCACTTTATACCACAGTGAATATCTCAATATCTCACTTTATACCACAGTGAATATCTCAATATCTCACTTTATACCACACTGAATATCTCACTTTATACCACACTGAATATCTCACTTTATATCACACTGAATATCTCAATATCTCACTTTATACCACAGTGAATATCTCACCTTATATCACACTGAATATCTCAATATCTCACTTTATACCACACTGAATATCTCACCTTATATCACACTGAATATCTCAATATCTCACTTTATACCACACTGAATATCTCACTTTATACCACACTGAATATCTCAATATCTCACTTTATACCACAGTGAATATCTCAATATCTCACTTTATACCACACTGAATATCTCACTTTATACCACACTGAATATCTCAATATCTCACTTTATACCACACTGAATATCTCACTTTATACCACAGTGAATATCTCAGTATCTCACTTTATACAACACTGAATATATCACTTTATACCACACTGAATATCTCAATATCTCACTTTATGCCACACTGAATATCTCACTTTATACCACAGTGAATATCTCAATATCTCACTTTATACCACACTGAATATCTCACTTTATACCACACTGAATATCTCAATATCTCACTTTATACCACACTGAACATCACACATTATACCACACTGAATATCTCAATATTTCACTTTATACCACATTGAATATACCACACTGAATATCTCAATATCTCACTTTATACCACACTGAATATCTCAATATCTCACTTTATGCCACACTGAATATCTCACTTTATACCACAGTGAATATCTCAATATCTCACTTTATACCACACTGAATATCTCACTTTATACCACACTGAATATCTCAATATCTCACTTTATACCACACTGAATATCTCACTTTATACCACACTGAATATCTCAATATCTCACTTTATACCACAGGGAGTATACCACACTGAATATCTCAATATCTCACTTTATACCACACTGAATATCTCAATATCTCACTTTATACCACACTGAATGTCTCACTTTACACCACACTGAATATCTCAATATCTCACTTTAAACCACACTGAATATCTCACTTAATACCACACTGAATATCTCAATATCTCACTTTATACCACACTGAATATCTCACTTTATACCACACTGAATATCTCAATATCTCACGTTATACCACAGTGAATATCTCACTTTATATCACACTGCATATCTCAATATCTCACTTTATACCACACTGAATATCTCACTTTATACCACAGTGAATATCTCACTTTATACCACAGTGAATATCTCAGTATCTCACTTTATACCACAGTGAATATCTCACTTTATACCACAGTGAATATCTCAATATCTCACTTTATACCACACTGAATATCTCAGTATCTCACTTTATACCACGCTGAATATCTCACTTTATACCACAGTGAATATCTCAATATCTCACTTTATACCACAGTGAATATCTCAATATCTCACTTTATACCACACTGAATATCTCACTTTATACCACACTGAATATCTCACTTTATACCACACTGAATATCTCAATATCTCACTTTATACCACACTGAACATCACACATTATACCACACTGAATATCTCAATATCTCACTTTATACCACACTGAATATACCACACTGAATATCTCAATATCTCACTTTATACCACACTGAATATCTCAATATCTCACTTTATGCCACACTGAATATCTCACTTTATACCACAGTGAATATCTCAATATCTCACTTTATACCACACTGAATATCTCACTTTATACCACACTGAATATCTCAATATCTCACTTTATACAACACTGAATATATCACTTTATACCACACTGAATATCTCAATATCTCACTTTATGCCACAGTGAATATCTCAATATCTCACTTTATACCACACTGAATATCTCACTTTATACCACACTGAATATCTCACTTTATATCACACTGAATATCTCAATATCTCACTTTATACCACAGTGAATATCTCACCTTATATCACACTGAATATCTCAATATCTCACTTTATACCACACTGAATATCTCACTTTATACCACACTGAATATCTCAATATCTCACTTTATACCACACTGAATATCTCACTTTATACCACACTGAATATCTCAATATCTCACTTTATACCACAGTGAATATCTCAATATCTCACTTTATACCACACTGAATATCTCACTTTATACCACACTGAATATCTCAATATCTCACTTTATACCACACTGAATATCTCACTTTATACCACAGTGAATATCTCAATATCTCACTTTATACAACACTGAATATATCACTTTATACCACACTGAATATCTCAATATCTCACTTTATGCCACACTGAATATCTCACTTTATACCACAGTGAATATCTCAATATCTCACTTTATACCACACTGAATATCTCACTTTATACCACACTGAATATCTCAATATCTCACTTTATACCACACTGAACATCACACATTATACCACACTGAATATCTCAATATTTCACTTTATACCACATTGAATATACCACACTGAATATCTCAATATCTCACTTTATACCACACTGAATATCTCAATATCTCACTTTATGCCACACTGAATATCTCACTTTATACCACACTGAATATCTCACTTTATACCACACTGAATATCTCAATATCTCACTTTATACCACACTGAATATCTCACTTTATACCACACTGAATATCTCAATATCTCACTTTATACCACAGGGAGTATACCACACTGAATATCTCAATATCTCACTTTATACCACACTGAATATCTCAATATCTCACTTTATACCACACTGAATGTCTCACTTTACACCACACTGAATATCTCAATATCTCACTTTAAACCACACTGAATATCTCACTTAATACCACACTGAATATCTCAATATCTCACTTCATACCACACTGAATATCTCACTTTATACCACACTGAATATCTCAATATCTCACGTTATACCACAGTGAATATCTCACTTTATATCACACTGCATATCTCAATATCTCACTTTATACCACACTGAATATCTCACTTTATACCACAGTGAATATCTCACTTTATACCACAGTGAATATCTCAGTATCTCACTTTATACCACAGTGAATATCTCACTTTATACCACAGTGAATATCTCAATATCTCACTTTATACCACACTGAATATCTCAGTATCTCACTTTATACCACGCTGAATATCTCACTTTATACCACAGTGAATATCTCAATATCTCACTTTATACCACAGTGAATATCTCAATATCTCACTTTATACCACACTGAATATCTCACTTTATACCACACTGAATATCTCAATATCTCACTTTATACCACACTGAACATCACACATTATACCACACTGAATATCTCAATATCTCACTTTATACCACACTGAATATACCACACTGAATATCTCAATATCTCACTTTATACCACACTGAATATCTCAATATCTCACTTTATGCCACACTGAATATCTCACTTTATACCACAGTGAATATCTCAATATCTCACTTTATACCACACTGAATATCTCACTTTATACCACACTGAATATCTCAATATCTCACTTTATACCACACTGAATATCTCACTTTATATCACACTGAATATCTCAATATCTCACTTTATACCACACTGAATATCTCACTTTATACCACAGTGAATATCTCAATATCTCACTTTATACCACAGTGAATATCTCACTTTATATCACACTGAATATCTCAATATCTCACTTTATACCACAGTGAATATCTCACTTTATACCACACTGAATATCTCAATATCTCACTTTATACCACAGGGAGTATACCACACTGAATATCTCAATATCTCACTTTATACCACACTGAATATCTCAATATCTCACTTTATACCACACTGAATGTCTCACTTTACACCACACTGAATATCTCAATATCTCACTTTAAACCACACTGAATATTTCAATTCAATTCAATTCAAGGTGCTTTATTAGCATGACCGATGGGTACAATCAGTGTTGCCAAAGCAAATGAAAGTAATGATATTTACATGAAACAAAACAAAAATAGAAGTAAAATAAAATCTACAGACATATTACAGACATTTACAACAAAGACATATTATACAATATTGACATATTCTGTAGGCGGCTGGAGCATTATTGGGAGACAGACTCACTGTTCCTCAGGCTGTGACAGGAGATCACATACTGGGCTGCCAGTTCAACTGAGTTCCCTCCTCCCTCTCCCAGTAGGATTGGGACCCGTTGTGATTCTGGCAGGTGTGGGAACTCTGGGATTAGATTTCTGAATTTAGGGAAGAATGTTTCTCTAATCCCAGAGTATCTGTCACAGTGCAGTAGGAAGTGCACCTCTGTCTCTATTTCTCCCCGCTGGCAGTGGGAGCACAGCCTGTCCTCTCTGGACAGCCAGGTCTGCCTGTGTCGCCCAGTTTCTATGGCCAGGTTGTGGTCACTGAGCCTGTACTTCGTCAGGGTCTGTTTCTGTTTGTTATTTTTTATTTTGGTCAAATATTCAGCTAGTGTGTATTGTCTGTTTAAGGTTCTGTAACATTCCAGTTTATGTTGTGTTTGTGTGTGTGTGTCCCAGTGTGTGAGATATTGCTGTTTGATCTGTGCTGTGATGTGGTTGAGTCTGGGTTGTGGTGCTCTAGCAGTGCTGTCCTGAGGCTGGTTAGTGTCGGTGTGGCTCAGGTCAGTGAGCCTCAGGACCAGCTGGCTCAGGGGGCTCTGTTTTGGGCTCAGCTCTTGGCTCAGCAGGGCTTTGTGGTGGTAGGAATTTTGGTCACTGTTTTTTAGGTGTAGCCAATACTTGAATATTCTTTTCTGTATGTTTATCAATAGTGGGTACTGGCCTAATTCGGCCCTGCACCCGTTGTTAGGAGTTCTTCTCTGCACACGGAGGATGTTTCTACAGATCTCCATGTGCAGAGTTTCTGTGGGGTGTTTGTCCCATTGGGTGTAATCCTGGTCTGTGAGGGGACCCCACACTTCACTGCCGTATAGGGCAATGGGTTGGATTACACTTTCAAGTATTTGGAGCCAGATTCTTGTTGGTGGGTTGATGTTGAAGAGCCTCTTTCTTATTGCGTAGAAAGCCCTGAGTGCCTTCTCCCTGAATATCTCACTTAATACCACACTGAATATCTCAATATCTCACTTTATACCACACTGAATATCTCACTTTATACCACACTGAATATCTCAATATCTCACGTTATACCACAGTGAATATCTCACTTTATATCACACTGCATATCTCAATATCTCACTTTATACCACACTGAATATCTCACTTTATACCACAGTGAATATCTCACTTTATACCACAGTGAATATCTCAGTATCTCACTTTATACCACAGTGAATATCTCACTTTATACCACAGTGAATATCTCAATATCTCACTTTATACCACACTGAATATCTCAGTATCTCACTTTATACCACGCTGAATATCTCACTTTATACCACAGTGAATATCTCAATATCTCACTTTATACCACAGTGAATATCTCAATATCTCACTTTATACCACACTGAATATCTCACTTTATACCACACTGAATATCTCACTTTATATCACACTGAATATCTCAATATCTCACTTTATACCACAGTGAATATCTCACTTTATATCACACTGAATATCTCAATATCTCACTTTATACCACACTGAATATCTCACTTTATACCACACTGAATATGTAAAGTGAGATATTGAGATATTCACTGTGGTATAAAGTGAGATATTCAGTGTGGTATAAAGTGAGATATTCAGTGTGGTATAAAGTGAGATATTGAGGTATTCACTGTGGTATAAAGTGAGATATTCAGTGTGGTATAAAGTGAGATATTGAGATATTCAGTGTGGTATAAAGTGAGATATTGAGATATTCACTGTGGTATAAAGTGAGATATTCAGTGTGGTATAAAGTGAGATATTCAGTGTGGTTTAAATTGAGATATTCAGTGTGGTATAAAGTGAGATACTGAGATATTCAGCGTGGTATAAAGTGAGATATTGAGATATTCACTGTGGTATAAAGTGAAATATTCAGTGTGGTATAAAGTGAGATATTGAGATATTCACTGTGGTATAAAGTGAGATATTCAGTGTGGTATAAAGTGAGATATTGAGATATTCACTGTGGTATAAAGTGAGATATTCAGTGTGGTTTAAAGTGAGATATTGAGATATTCACTGTGGTATAAAGTGAGATATTCACTGTGGTATAAAGTGAGATACTGAGATATTCAGTGTGATATAAAGTGAGATATTCAGTGTGGTATAAAGTGAGATATTGAGATATTCAGTGTGGTATAAAGTGAGATATTCAGTGGTATAAAGTGAGATATTGAGATATTCACTGTGGTATAAAGTGAGATATTCAGTGTGGTTTAAAGTGAGATATTGAGATATTCACTGTGGTATAAAGTGAGATATTCAGTGTGGTATAAAGTGAGATATTGAGATATTCAGTGTGGTATAAAGTGAGATATTCAGTGTGGTATAAAGTGAGATATTGAGATATTCACTGTGGTATAAAGTGAGATATTGAGATATTCAGTGTGGTATAAAGTGAGATATTGAGATATTCAGTGTGGTATAAAGTGAGATATTCAGTGTGGTTTAAAGTGAGATATTGAGATATTCAGTGTGGTATAAAGTGAGATATTCAGTGTGGTATAAAGTGAGATATTCAGTGTGGTATAAAGTGAGATACTGAGATATTCACTGTGGTATAAAGTGAGATATTCACTGTGGTATAAAGTGAGATATTCAGTGTGGTATAAAGTGAGATATTGAGATATTCACTGTGGTATAAAGTGAGATATTCAGTGTGGTATAAAGTGAGATACTGAGATATTCACTGTGGTATAAAGTGAGATATTCACTGTGGTATAAAGTGAGATATTGAGATATTCAGTGTGGTATAAAGTGAGATATTCACTGTGGTATAAAGTGAGATATTCAGTGTGGTATAAAGTGAGATACTGAGATATTCACTGTGGTATAAAGTGAGA
This sequence comes from Atractosteus spatula, assembly GCF_055471065.1. Lineage (NCBI taxonomy): Eukaryota > Metazoa > Chordata > Actinopteri > Semionotiformes > Lepisosteidae > Atractosteus > Atractosteus spatula. The sequence continues at coordinate 28,411 of NW_028296891.1, forward strand.
TATTCACTGTGGTATAAAGTGAGATATTCACTGTGGTATAAAGTGAGATACTGAGATATTCAGTGTGGTATAAAGTGAGATATTCAGTGTGGTATAAAGTGAGATACTAAGATATTCACTGTGGTATAAAGTGAGATATTCAGTGTGGTATAAAGTGAGATATTCACTGTGGTATAAAGTGAGATATTCAGTGTGGTATAAAGTGAGATATTGAGATATTCAGTGTGGTATAAAGTGAGATATTCACTGTGGTATAAAGTGAGATATTCACTGTGATACTGAATATCTCACTTTATACCACACTGAATATCTCAATATCTCACTTTATACCACACTGAACATCACACATTATACCACACTGAATATCTCAATATCTCACTTTATACCACACTGAATATACCACACTGAATATCTCAATATCTCACTTTATGCCACACTGAATATCTCACTTTATACCACACTGAATATCTCAATATCTCACTTTATACCACACTGAATATCTCACTTTATATCACACTGAATATCTCAATATCTCACTTTATACCACACTGAATATCTCACTTTATACCACAGTGAATATCTCACTTTATATCACACTGAATATCTCAATATCTCACTTTATACCACACTGAATATCTCACTTTATACCACACTGAATATCTCAATATCTCACTTTATACCACACTGAATATCTCACTTTATACCACACTGAATATCTCAATATCTCACTTTAAACCACACTGAATATCTCACTTTATACCACACTGAATATCTCAATATCTCACTTTATACCACACTGAATATCTCACTTTATACCACACTGAATATCTCAATATCTCACTTTATACCACAGTGAATATCTCAATATCTCACTTTATACCACACTGAATATCTCACTTTATACCACACTGAATATCTCAATATCTCACTTTATACCACACTGAATATCTCAATATCTCACTTTATACCACACTGAATATCTCACTTTATACCACAGTGAATATCTCAATATCTCACTTTATACAACACTGAATATATCACTTTATACCACACTGAATATCTCAATATCTCACTTTATGCCACACTGAATATCTCACTTTATACCACAGTGAATATCTCAATATCTCACTTTATACCACACTGAATATCTCACTTTATACCACACTGAATATCTCAATATCTCACTTTATACCACACTGAACATCACACATTATACCACACTGAATATCTCAATATCTCACTTTATACCACATTGAATGTACCACACTGAATATCTCAATATCTCACTTTATACCACACTGAATATCTCAATATCTCACTTTATGCCACACTGAATATCTCACTTTATACCACAGTGAATATCTCAATATCTCACTTTATACCACACTGAATATCTCACTTTATACCACACTGAATATCTCAATATCTCACTTTATACCACACTGAATATCTCACTTTATATCACACTGAATATCTCAATATCTCACTTTATACCACACTGAATATCTCACTTTATACCACAGTGAATATCTCAATATCTCACTTTATACCACAGTGAATATCTCACTTTATATCACACTGAATATCTCAATATCTCACTTTATACCACACTGAATATCTCACTTTATACCACACTGAATATCTCAATATCTCACTTTATACCACAGGGAGTATACCACACTGAATATCTCAATATCTCACTTTATACCACACTGAATATCTCAATATCTCACTTTATACCACACTGAATGTCTCACTTTACACCACACTGAATATCTCAATATCTCACTTTAAACCACACTGAATATCTCACTTTATACCACAGTGAATATCTCAATATCTCACTTTATACCACTGAATATCTCACTTTATACCACACTGAATATCTCAATATCTCACTTTATACCACACTGAATATCTCACTTTATATCACACTGAATATCTCAGTATCTCACTTTATACCACAGTGAATATCTCACTTTATACCACAGTGAATATCTCAATATCTCACTTTAAACCACACTGAATATCTCACTTTATACCACAGTGAATATCTCAATATCTCACTTTATACCACACTGAATATCTCACTTTATACCACAGTGAATATCTCAATATCTCACTTTATACCACACTGAATATTTCACTTTATACCACAGTGAATATCTCAATATCTCACTTTATACCACGCTGAATATCTCAGTATCTCACTTTATACCACACTGAATATCTCAATTTAAACCACACTGAATATCTCACTTTATACCACAGTGAATATCTCACTTTATACCACACTGAATATCTCACTTTATACCACAGTGAATATCTCAATATCTCACTTTATACCACACTGAATATCTCAATATCTCACTTTATACCACACTGAATATCTCACTTTATACCACAGTGAATATCTCAATATCTCACTTTATACCACAGTGAATACCTCAATATCTCACTTTATACCACACTGAATATCTCACTTTATACCACACTGAATATCTCACTTTATACCACAGTGAATATCTCAATATCTCACTTTATACCACAGTGAATACCTCAATATCTCACTTTATACCACACTGAATATCTCACTTTATACCACAGTGAATATCTCAATATCTCACTTTATACCACACTGAATATCTCAATATCTCACTTTATACCACGCTGAATATCTCACTTTATACCACGCTGAATATCTCAGTATCTCACTTTATACCACACTGAATATACCACACTGAATATCTCAATATCTCACTTTATGCCACACTGAATATCTCAATATCTCACTTTATACCACACTGAATATCTCACTTTATACCACACTGAATATCTCAATATCTCACTTTATACCACACTGAATATCTCAATATCTCACTTTATACCACACTGAATATCTCACTTTATACCACAGTGAATATATCACTTTATACCACACTGAATATCTCAATATCTCACTTTATACCACACTGAATATCTCACTTTATACCACACTGAATATCTCAATATCTCACTTTATACCACACTGAATATCTCACTTTATACCACAGTAAATATCTCACTTTATACCACAGTGAATATCTCAGTATCTCACTTTATACCACACTGAATATCTCACTTTATACCACACTGAATATCTCAATATCTCACTTTATACCACACTGAATATCTCACTTTATACCACACTGAATATCTCAATATCTCACTTTATACCACAGTGAATATCTCACTTTATACCACACTGAATATCTCAATATCTCACTTTATACCACACTGAGTATCTCACTTTATACCACACTGAATATCTCAGTATCTCACTTTATACCACACTGAATATCTCAATATCTCACTTTATACCACACTGAATATCTCACTTTTTACCACACTGCATATCTCAATATCTCACTTTATACCACACTGAATATCTCACTTTATACCACACTGAATATCTCAATATCTCACTTTATACCACACTGAATATCTCACTTTATACCACACTGAATATCTCACTTTATACCACACTGAATATCTCAATATCTCACTTTATACCACACTGAATATCTCACTTTATACCACACTGAATATCTCACTTTATACCACAGTGAATATCTCAGTATCTCACTTTATACCACACTGAATATTTCACTTTATACCACAGTGAATATCTCACTTTATACCACACTGAATATCTCAATATCTCACTTTATACCACAGTGAATATCTCACTTTATACCACACTGAATATCTCACTTTATACCACACTGAATATCTCAATATCTCACTTTATACCACACTGAATATCTCACTTTATACCACAGTGAATATCTCAATATCTCACTTTATACCACAGTGAATATCTCACTTTATACCACACTGAATATCTCAATATCTCACTTTATACCACAGTGAATATCTCACTTTATACCACACTGAATATCTCACTTTATACCACACTGAATATCTCAATATCTCACTTTATACCACACTGAATATCTCACTTTATACCACAGTGAATATCTCACTTTATACCACACTGAATATCTCACTTTATACCACAGTGAATATCTTAGTATCTCACTTTATACCACACTGAATATCTCACTTTATACCACACTGAATATCTCAGTATCTCACTTTATACCACAGTGAATATCTCACTTTATACCACAGTGAATATCTCACTTTATACCACAGTGAATATCTCAGTATCTCACTTTATACCACACTGAATATCTCACTTTATACCACACTGAATATCTCACTTTATACCACAGTGAATATCTCAATATCTCACTTTATACCACAGTGAATATCTCACTTTATACCACAGTGAATATCTCAGTATCTCACTTTATACCACACTGAATATCTCACTTTATACCACAGTGAATATCTCAATATCTCACTTTATACCACACTGAATATCTCACTTTATACCACAGTGAATATCTCACTTTATACCACACTGAATATCTCAATATCTCACTTTATACCACAGTGAATATCTCACTTTATACCACACTGAATATCTCAGTATCTCACTTTATACCACACTGAATATCTCACTTTATACCACAGTGAATATCTCAATATCTCACTTTATACCACACTGAATATCTCACTTTATACCACACTGAATATCTCAATAGCTCATATTTGAATATCTGAATATCTCACACTTCATCTCACACTGTGTATCCAATTTTATATCACACTGCCTATTTCATGTAATATTACAGTATCTCTTTAGCTCTTGGCATAGTGACTATTGCAGGAAAAAGACCTTAAATGATTTCAGCTAAACATCTGCGTGATAATCACAGACATGACAGACATGTGGAACCACATTCCTCATCTTGATATATGAAAACCTGTCAGGACAGGTTCCTCCTCAGCTACACAAGGATCTGGACTGAGTCCCAGACGTCACTGCCTGCCGTTGAGCGCTCAGACGTCAGAGGAAACCTCACACAAGAGAGAAGCTTCTAGAGCTAGGCAGCTTGCTCCCCCCTCCCACCCCTCTCTGTGTACAGATGTCACGGCCGTGCCTGTCCCCCAGGGTCTGACAGCAGGAAGCGCAGGCAGCCCAGGGCGAAGAGCAGTTTCCCAGCATCGTGGGGCCCCAGGCTGGAGAATGCCGGTCGTTCCTCTCTGTCAGGCGCGGCTGTCTGTGTGGAGTCTGCGTGTTCACAGGGCTTGTGCGCGGTGCTCCGGTTTCCACATCGTTAAGAATGTGTTTGTCTTCTGGGAAAACTGGTGTGTGTGTGTCCTGTGATGGACTGGTGTCCTGTCCAGGGTGTGTGAGTGTGTCCTGTGTGTGTGTCCTGTGATGGACTGGTGTCCTGTCCAGGGTGTGTGAGTGTGTGTGTCCTGTGATGAACTGGTGTCCTTTCCAGGGTGTGTGAGTGTGTGTGTGTGTGTGTGTGTGTGTGTGTGTGTGTGTGTGTGTGTCCTGTGATGGACTGGTGTCCTGTCCAGGGTGTGTGAGTGTGTCCTGTGATGGACTGGTGTCCTGTCCAGGGTGTGCGAGTGTCTGTGTGTGTGTCCTGTGATGAACTGGTGTCCTGTCCAGGGTGTGTGAGTGTGTGTGTGTGTGTGTGTGTGTGTGTGTGTATCCTGTGATGGACTGGTGTCCTGTCCAGGCTGTGTGTGTGTCCTGTGTGTGTGTCCTGTGATGGACTGGTGTCCTGTCCAGGGTGTGTGAGTGTGTCCTGTGATGGACTGGTGTCCTGTCCAGGGTCCGTCTGTGAGTGATCAGAGTGAGTTAACAGCGATCAGGGTGATTGAACACTGATCAGAGCGTTTGAACAGCGATCAGGGCGATTGAACAAGTCCCCACTGGACTGCATCCCAGAAATCCCTGCGCGCTCCCTGTATCCCGGATTCCCACAAGCTCCGAGCCGCGCGCCTGGCTCAGACGAGCTCTCGGACACCCGGACGGTAACAGGAGGCCGGTCAGACACTCCTGTCCGCACCCAGACCCACAAGGCCCCCTCCCCCGCTGACAGCCGCACCCCCCGCGAGCCACGAGCTGCGCTAAAAATAAGTTCTGGGGAAGTGGAAACACGCAGCTCCTGCCTAAAACAAACACACAGAAACCTGCTGGACCGGCCCGCTAGCGCATATACTGTGTGTGTGTGTACACACACAGTGTCTGGACTCCAGGTGTGTGTGTGTATATATATACAGTGTCTGGACTCCAGGTGTGTGTGTGTATATATACAGTGTCTGGACTCCAGGTGTGTGTGTGTATATATATATACAGTGTCTGGACTCCAGGTGTGTGTGTATATATATATACAGTGTCTGGACTCCAGGTGTGTGTGTGTGTGTATATATATACACACAGTGTCTGGACTCCAGGTGTGTGTGTGTATATATATATACATACAGTGTCTGGACTCCAGGTGTGTGTGTGTAGATATATATACATACAGTGTCTGGACTCCAAGTGTGTGTGTATATATATATACAGTGTCTGGACTCCAGGTGTGTGTGTGTATATATACATACAGTGTCTGGACTCCAGGTGTGTGTGTATATATATATACAGTGTCTGGACTCCAGGTGTGTGTGTGTGTGTGTGTATATATATACAGTGTCTGGACTCCAGGTGTGTGTGTGTATATATATATACAGTGTCTGGACTCCAGGTGTGTGTGTGTACAGTGTCTGGACTCCAGGTGTGTGTGTGTGTGTATATATATATACAGTGTCTGGACTCCTGGTGTGTGTGTGTGTGTGTGTGTGTGTGTGTATACACAGTGTCTGGACTCCAGGTGTGTGTGTGTGTGTGTGTGTGTGTGTATATATGTATACAGTGTCTGGACTCCAGGTGTGTGTATATATATATACAGTGTCTGGACTCCAGGTTTGTGTGTGTGTGTATATATACAGTGTCTGGACTCCAGGTGTGTGTGTGTGTATATATATACAGTGTCTGGACTCCATGTGTGTGTGTATATATTTATACAGTGTCTGGACTCTAGGTGTGTGTGTGTATATATATATACAGTGTCTGGACTCCAGGTGTGTGTGTATATACAGTGTCTGGACTCCAGGTGTGTGTGTGTGTATACAGTGTCTGGACTCCAGGTGTGTGTGTGTGTACAGTGTCTGGACTCCAGGTGTGTGTGTGTGTGTGTGTGTGTGTGTGTGTGTGTGTACAGTGTCTGGACTCCAGGTGTGTGTGTGTATATGTGTATACAGTGTCTGGACTCCAGGTGTGTGTGTGTATACAGTGTCTGGACTCCAGGTGTGTGTGTGTATATATATATACAGTGTCTGGACTCCAGGTGTGTGTGTGTACAGTGTCTGGACTCCAGGTGTGTGTGTGTGTATACAGTGTCTGGACTCCAGGTGAGTGTGTGTGTGTGTACAGTGTCTGGACTCCAGGTGTGTGTGTGTGTGTGTGTGTGTGTGTGTACAGTGTCTGGACTCCAGGTGTGTGTGTATATACAGTGTCTGGACTCCAGGTGTGTGTGTGTATACAGTGTCTGGACTCCAGGTGTGTGTGTGTATATATATATACAGTGTCTGGACTCCAGGTGTGTGTGTGTACAGTGTCTGGACTCCAGGTGTGTGTGTGTATATATATATATACAGTGTCTGGACTCCAGGTGTGTGTGTGTGTGTGTGTGTGTGTGTGTGTGTGTATATACACAGTGTCTGGACTCCAGGTTTGTGTGTGTGTGTATATATACAGTGTCTGGACTCCAGGTTTGTGTGTGTGTGTATGTATACAGTGTCTGGACTCCAGGTGTGTGTGTGTGTATATATATACAGTGTCTGGTCTCCATGTGTGTGTGTATATATTTATACAGTGTCTGGACTCTAGGTGTGTGTGTGTGTATATATATATACAGTGTCTGGACTCCAGGTGTGTGTGTATATACAGTGTCTGGACTCCAGGTGTGTGTGTGTGTATACAGTGTCTGGACTCCAGGTGTGTGTGTGTGTGTGTACAGTGTCTGGACTCCAGGTGTGTGTGTGTGTGTGTGTACAGTGTCTGGACTCCAGGTGTGTGTGTGTATATACAGTGTCTGGACTCCAGGTGTGTGTGTGTATACAGTGTCTGGACTCCAGGTGTGTGTGTGTGTATACAGTGTCTGGACTCCAGGTGTGTGTGTGTATATATATATACAGTGTCTGGACTCCAGGTGTGTGTGTATATACAGTGTCTGGACTCCAGGTGTGTGTGTGTGTATATATATATACAGTGTCTGGACTCCAGGTGTGTGTGTGTGTATACAGTGTCTGGACTCCAGGTGTGTGTGTATATACAGTGTCTGGACTCCAGGTGTGTGTGTATATATATATATACAGTGTCTGGACTCCAGGTGTGTGTGTATATACAGTGTCTGGACTCCAGGTGTGTGTGTGTGTATATATATATACAGTGTCTGGACTCCAGGTGTGTGTGTGTGTATATATATATACAGTGTCTGGACTCCAGGTGTGTGTGTGTATATATATATACAGTGTCTGGACTCCAGGTGTGTGTGTGTGTGTGTGTGTGTGTGTGTGTGTGTATATACACAGTGTCAGGAGTCCAGGTGTGTGTGTGTCTGTATATAGTTGTGTGTTTTTTAAGTTGTTTTTTGAGTGATAGTATTTTTCTCAGATACATAGGGGTCGAAATGATTGCCATCCCTAAAGAATATTTAAAGTAAGACCAAACAATGAGGCGTCTGTTACGACACGCTGTGCTTTTCAGCTGGCCTCAGTCTCCAGGAACTGTATTGCTGTCTTTTGCCAGGTTCTGTTTCCCTGGGGGGTCAATAGGAGGTTGCACGCAGGTCAGATCCCTTTGTCGCCCATCACCTTGGCTGAAACCAAAGAGCTCTCAGATGAAAAAGAGACAGGTGCTTGTCGACCTACACAGAGCAGGTAACGGATATTAAAACACACAACTTATGGACATTGGTGGCCTCTAGTGCTCACTATCTGTTACTACAGTCAGACACGTGAAGACTTACTTCACACACTCGCACACAAATGTACACAGACACACACAGACTGGAGAGGAGTCAGGGTATCGGCTTCAACAACAGGGCTGGGCAGCTTGTTCCCCCCTCCTGCCCCTCTCTGTGTACAGTAGAGCCTCCTGTCCTGACTGGAGGAGCTCACCCAGCTGTGTCTGGAGAGAAGCCAGGGTCTCGGCTTGTTCCCCCCTCCCACCCCTCTCTGTGTACAGTAGCGCCTCCTGTCCTGACTGGAGGAGCTCACCCAGCTGTGTGTGGAGAGAAGCCAGGGCCTCGGCTTGTTCCCCCCTCCCACCCCTCTCTGTGTACAGTAGAGCCTCCTGTCCTGACTGGAGGAGCTCACCCAGCTGTGTCTGGAGAGAAGCCAGGGTCTCGGCTTGTTCCCCCCTCCCACCCCTCTCTGTGTACAGTAGAGCCTCCTGTCCTGACTGGAGGAGCTCACCCAGCTGTGTCTGGAGAGAAGCCAGGGTCTCGGCTTCAACAGCAGGGCTGGGCGGCCTGTTCCTCGCCCTGCCCCCCTCTGTGTCAGGCCGGCAGCGTGTGGTCAGAGGCCGGGGGCTCAGCAACTGAAACCACAGTCTGTTCCTCTTCCTGCCCTGTGACGCCTCTCTCCCGCTGGAGTTAGCTCACCGCCCCTGAGCGCCGGTCCAGTCCTGTCCTGAGGCGCAGCGGAGATGGCAGCTCGTCTGCGCGGCGCCCTGGCGGTCCTCGTGATCTGTGCTTCGTCCCTCTGTCCGAGCTGTTCGGGAAATAGCACGTTTCCTTCAGCAGGTATGTGAGGCTCAGCACTGCTCTGGGTTTGATTCCTGTGGGGCTGTCTGGGTGGAGTTTGCGTGTTCTTCTCCCACAGTCCTCAGACATGCTGGTGGATTAATTGGCTTCTGGGAAAATTGACACTGGTGTGTGCACGTGTGTGTGTCTGTATCTGTCTGTCTTGTGATGTACTAGCATCCTGTCCAGGGTGTGTGTGTGTGTCCTGTGCCCATTGCTTGCTGGGATAGTGAATTTGTGTGTGTCAGTGTGTGTATGTCTGTGTTATTGAGTGTTTCTGTCTCAGTGTGAGTGTATCTGTCTGTCCTGCGATGGACTGGTGTGCTGTCCAGTGTGTGTGTGTGTGTGTGTGTGTGTGTGTGTCCTGTGATGGACTGGTGTCCTGTCCAGAGTGTGTGAGTGTTTGTGTGTCCTGTGATGGACTGGTGTCCTATCCAGAGTGTGTGAGTGTGTGTGTGTGTCCTGTGATGGACTGGTGTCCTGTCCAGGGTGTGTGTGTGAGTGTCCTGTGTGTGTGTCCTGTGATGGACTGGTGTCCTGTCCAAGGTGTGTGTGTGTGGGTGTGTGTGTCTGTGTGTCCTGTGATGGACTGGTGTCCTGTCCAGGGTGTTTGTGTGTGTGTCCTGTGTGTGTGTCCTGTGATGGACTGGTGTCCTGTCCCAGGGTGTGTGTGTGTGTCCTGTGATGGACTGGTGTCCTGTCCCAGGGTGTGTGTGTGTGTCCTGTGATGGACTGGTGTCCTGTCCAGGGTGTGTGAGTGTGTGTGTGTCTGTGTGTCTGTGTGTCCTGTGATGGACTGGTGTCCTGTCCCAGGGTGTGTGTGTGTGTCCTGTGATGGACTGGTGTCCTGTCCAGGGTGTGTGAGTGTGTGTGTGTGTCTCCTGTGATGGACTGGTGTCCTGTCCAGGGTGTGTGTGTGTGTGTCCTGTGATGGACTGGTGTCCTGTCCAGGCTGTGTGAGTGTCTGTGTGTGTGTCCTGTGATGGACTGGTGTCCTGTCCAGGGTGTGTGAGTGTCCTGTGATGGACTGGTGTCCTGTCCAGGGTGTGTGTGTGTGTGTGTGTGTGTGTGTGTGTGTGTCCTGTGGGGGGCTGGTGTCCTCTCCAGGGTGTGTGTGTGTGTGTCCTGTGTGTGTGTCCTGTGATGGACTGGTGTCCTGTCCCAGGGTGTGTGTGTGTGTCCTGTGATGGACTGGTGTCCTGTCCAGGGTGTGTGTGTGTGTCCTGTGATGGACTGGTGTCCTGTCCAGGGTGTGTGTGTGTGTGTCCTGTGATGGACTGGTGTCCGGTCCAGGGTGTGTGAGTGAGTGTGTGTGTCTCCTGTGATGGACTGGTGTCCTGTCCAGGATGTGTGAGTGTGACACCTGACCCGCCTCCCTCTCCTGTCCCAGCCTCGGGACCCGCGGCGCTGGAGGAGACGTGCGCGCCCCCGGGCTCCGCCGTGACGCTGCGGTGTGACGTCCCCTCCCACCGCGTCACCTGGTACCGGCTGCCGGCGGACCGGGCGCCCGAGCCCCTGCTGGTCAGCAGCCTCTCGGACCCGGCCGTGGACTACTACCGCTCCGGCCCCCGCGTGTCCGCGCTGCGCTCCCCCGCGGCGCGCTCCGTCCACCTGCGGCTCCACAACCTCACCCGGCGCGACGCGGGCCTGTACGTCTGCTCGGCCGAGCAGGGGGGGAGACCGCGGTTCGGCAACGTCACCCGGCTGCGGGTCCGAGGTGGGTGAGAGCTCCGCTCCCTCGGCCTTCCTTGAGGATGTCGTTCCTTTGCGTTCAGTCCAGTGGCGATTTCTGATTTAGGCACGTTTCAGTCGCGCGCATTTCTGTCACTTAGTTGGCTAGACCCCCGCTAGAATCGTGCTTTTGGGCGACGAAAATGGATTTCGCTGTAGTCGCATTCCAGTTGTGCGGTTCAATTTTGTTATAGTCCTGACCAGCTCTAGTGCAGGAGACCACATCACTCCTGTCCTGGTGTCCCTGCACTGGCTTCCGGTCAAATTCCGCGTGGACTTTAAAATCCTCCTGCTCACCTGTAAGACTCTGCATGGCTTGGCACCTCAGTACCTGTCTGAACTATTATCGCCCTGCTCTCCACCTCGCAACCTTCGCTCTGCTCTCTCTTATAATCAAAGAAGCAAAAACACAGGGAAGCAATACCATTTACAATATTTGTATTTTGATCAGTTAGGTAATATTGAAATTCACCTTTCTACCAGTGAAAGACCAAATTTCCATCGTGTGGAAAAACATTTCTGTATATACAGTTTCGGTAAATAAGATGGTTTATTTTTTTTGTTTTAATTGTTCAACTTTAACTGAGTTACATACACTCTTGGGGTGACAGGGCCTTCTCCTGCTATGCCCCCAAGCTCTGGAACTCTCTGCCCAAGGATATCAGAGAGTCACCGTCTCTAAACTCCTTCAGATCCAGACTCCAAACCCTCTTCTTCAGAAAAGCCTTTACTGAACTGTTCCATTCTTCACCCCTCTGCTCTTCTTAGTACCACCATCCACACTCTGGTCTGTGTATTGTAATTGTGTTTAATTGTGTTTTATCTTGTGTAGTCTTCTTATTTATTGTTATTGTCATCCTGTAAAGCGCTTTGATAAGCCACCTTTAATGCGCTATATAAAATAGTTTATTATTATATTATTATCTAAAATGCATAAACATTCCTCATTCCATCTTAGTCTTCCCATAATCGTGGAAGTTAGTCCCTTTTTACTTTAGAATGAAGACTGTTCTCTAATTTAACTTTAAATCCCTCATTGGCAACTTTTTTAACTGACCCTGTCCAGCGAGAGCAAACCTTTAACTGTAAATCAAAGAAAATGAAAGATTTGTGACCCCATTGGCAAAAATGTACGTTTTCTCCACAGACATACAGCGGATATTTCACAAACGCATAAAGATGAGAGCACAATATCGGAGCTCTTCCCATCCAGGAAGGGTTTCTATTGTTTTATTGATGACAATTATTATTTATTATTGATAATAAAGTAAGTGACAATTTAATAATCCATTTCACTTTAAGTGGCTATTGTCCTGAGCAAAATGATCACGAGGGGCTGGGTTTTTAAGCACTGAGAACACTTGACTTGATTTTGAACTGCTCGCACAATTCGTGATATCCGTGTTTGGCCAAACCTAGTGAGAAATCGAGACTCATTTTTTTAATCATACAAAATTCAAGAAAGGTTTCACAAGCCAAAGCAAGGCTGGGAAAGGTCAGAGGAGCTGCCTAGTGTGTGAAACACTCGCTTGCAGCACTGTGGGTGCTGTGGTTTAAATGCTACTGGCTTGTGAGCAGCATCCCCCTGTCCCAGTGCAGAGTGGGGAAAAAGATTGACAACGCAGAGCTGTGTCAGTCCTCTCTGTGTGTAAACAAGCAGTTTGCACATCATGGGAGCTGTTTTTAATGAGAACACGTGAATCTCCCTGCTGTCAGCAGTGGTGTGAGTATAGCTGAGCCCCACCTGAGTGAAAACAGGACATCAGGAAAGGGTTTCAGAGGTCACACACAGCTGTAGTATTCCTGCTCACAGGCTGGGTGATGGAGACTGCGCTGCTCTGTTCTTCCTATGGTCATATACGGGTTTTTCGCGTGAAACTCTATTGAGTGGTATTTCTTGCATTGTGAAAGTACTGTATGTACACAGCGGTCCCCCAGTGTCCCAGATCATGAGTAATTGCGCATCAATCAAAACCCCGAGTGTCCGGAAAGAATAATTAGCTCACTGATACGTTTCTGGAGGGGTTGTGAACATTTTCACAAGTCGAGGTCTTTAAAACGCATCTGGCTTTCTGTGTTTCCCTTGCGAGGATCTGGACACAAGAATATCCGAGCGTGGGCAAACAGAATGGCACAAAAACCACACAGTGGGGGCTGTTAAAACATTCACAATGGACGTTGTAAACACAGCAGGTGTTCTCGTAGCCCGAGGAGGTTTCGTGAAAGCGCTACAGGCGAGCCGACGTCGTTTTCGAACTTCAAGCTAACTTTACCCCGGTCTTGGCATTATTATTATTATGATTATAAATAATAAACTGTTGCATATAGCGCCTTTCGAAAGCAGCACTCGCGTGTGTTTCATGGCTACTCGTCCAGAGGCAGGTGCCTCTAGAGAACCGCTGTTGCTTTACAAGTCGATGATGTTGTTGTTCCACAGGAAGCGGGATCCGCGGTCGAATTTTTTTTTTAAGAAGGCGACCGCGGTGCAGAAACCCGCTTTGAACAGGACATAAACAAAAAAACATGCGCGCAAATGGAAAATAGACGCGCTGCTCTCTGGTACACTCGGTTCTGGACACGGGGGGGGGGGGGGTGACGAACCGCATGGTCTTCTGCGAGAGCGGAGCGTCGACTGGCCGGTGTGAAAACCGCAGCCGTCCTGAAGCGATCTGGCACTTTCTTTTCACAAGACGCAAAGGCCGTGGTCCCAGTCTGACAGCGCTGGGGGGGGGGGAGATGGGTCACCCCCACAGTGCCCCCCGGTTCCTCGCGGGACGCTGTCTGATGAATGAGATGAAGACCGATGAATAACCGTGTACCCCAGCTTGGCGTTCTGGACTTCTGAAGACAACAGCATCGAATAGTACAGAGCCTTTTAGGATAGGGAATAAATGCGCGAGTAATAAAAAGGTATTATTGATGATAATAATAAATAACAACAATAATAATAATAAATGATAAAACAGACACCGTTTTCAAATTCGTGCTCTTGATGTTCAGACAGCCTCGGGTTCCCGCTGGGAGTGTTGGAGGTGCGGGGTTTTTAAACAGAGCTCTTGCGCTGATGAATAACTCCCCGCGGGGTGTGTGTCGTACACGGCAGATCGACTCCCACGCGTGTCGTTTTAACAGCGCGGGTGAGCTGGGCTGCTGTACTCTGCGCCCGTCTCCTTCAGGTGAAACGGGCCGTCAGTTCTGTCCCGGGACGGACGAGAGGTGTGTGTGGTTTTGGGGGACGTGTGTTGTGTCGCACAGAAGCTTGAATTCCCTTCGTTGCCCTGAACACTTTGACCCCGAGCCGTGTGACCAGGTGTCCCCGGTACCCCCGTTTATAACGGAGCCCCTCGGATTCCCGCGCGCCGGAAGCCCGGGTTCGAGTCCCCAGCGGGGGACCCGTCCCCTCCTGAAATTTACGGACTTGTACAGCATCAGGACACGTCGTCGCCCGGGACTGCAGTATATCACACACCGGGATTCATTTCTAAATTAGAGACCCGGTTCTTGGTTTTTTTTTTACACCGGTCGGAGACGTCTGAAATGAAATTAAAGCGTGCGGAAAAAGGTGTTTTTTTTTTTGTTGTTTTCGTTTCTGTCGTCTGTCTCGTTTAACCTGCGCTTACTGTCGGCGCGTTCAATCGTGTTTCTCAAATCGCAGAAAACGCGTGTGGAAATATTCAAATCGCAGGCCGGATGTTCGCGTATTCATTTCTCCCGGAATCCCGGATTATTCCCGAGACTGAAGCTCTCTCCTCTTCGTGAGGAGAGGACTACGGCTTGCTTTTATAACTTCCTGTCTGCCTCGGCCGGTCTTTTCTCACCAGGAACAATCGTTTTGTTTTTTTTCCAGAGGAGAATTGTACTGGTGACACAACCACGCCGGTGCCCGACAGAGAGACCAGGGGAGGTGAGTGAAGCTTTTATTGTCCGGAGCCCTGCGATTAAATACACGCAGGATAAACGCAGAAAACCCAGCCCCACTGGAGCCCAGCAGGGGGCGCTCTCACCCTGCGGTCTGTGTGGGTCCTGATGCCCCAGTACAGTGACGGGGACACTGGACTGTAAACAGGCGCCGTCCTGCGGATGAGACGTCAAACCAAGGTCCTGACTCTCTGTGCTCATTAACAATCCCAGGGTGTCTCTGGAGAAGAGTAGGGGTGTTACCCCGGTGTCCTGGTCAAATTACTCCCCCGGTCTTTACCCATCATGGCCTCCTAATAACCCCCCTCTCTGAACTGGCTTCATCACTCTGCTCTCCTCCCCACTGAGAGCTGGTGTGTGGGGAGAGGACTGGAGCATCACCCAGGTGGGGCTGCACACTGGTGGTAATAGTGGGATCCCCAGGACCTGTAAAGAGCCGCACACTGGTGGCGGTAGTGGGATCCCCATGACCTGTAAAGCGCTTTGAGAGGAGTGTCCAGGAAAGAGCTATAGAAGTGTAAGGAGTATTATTATTATTTTAATTATTATTATGTGAACATGATGAAAGGAATTTAAAACCATCACCGAAAATTACGTTTTCCTTTTAGGTAAATAAGATCAGTGCTCAGTTTAAATCCCTTTGTTCTAGACACAGCATCAGAAATTGACTTGTCTTGCCCCTTACTCAAGCTTTACTCAAGCTTTACACAAGCTCTCTGGTAGTGTCAGGGAGCTGTGAGACACAGTCATTCACCTGTATGGTGTGTGAGACTGCGTGTATGTCTGTGTGTGTCTCTGTGTCTGTGTGTCTCTGTGTGTCTGTCTCTCAATGTCTCTATGTGTCTCTGTGTGTGTGTGAGACTGTGTGTCTCTGTGCTCTACTGGCTCTCCTTGCGATTTGTATAAAGTTGCTGCTTGGTTGATTTCGCCCGCAGGCCTGCCCGCGCTGCCAGTCCTGCTGCAGTGGATCGTGCTTGTTCTGCTCGTGATCGTCTCTTCGGCGCTTGTGGGGTGTGCTCTGAGACACAGAGGTAGGTTCAGGCTGTGCAGTGCTTCCTAAGGCAGCCTGTCCGCCTGACTGCATCCTAGTTCTTAAGAAGACGAGAAAGGTTTATCCTCCTCAGGGGAAAGAAACGCCTTCTGTTCTTCCCAGTTCTGTTCTTCCCATGTCTACCTTAAACATCGCCTCCCAGTCAGGAATCTTGTTTCTGAATGGCCTTTGCTGCTTCTGCAGTGTTTTTGCTTATTCTCCTGATCTCACTATTTACATCACTGATATAATTAAGACGAGCAGTGGTCCCAGTACAGACCCCTGTGGTACGCCACTAACTACATCACTGATAGAATGAAGAAGAGCAGTGGTCCCAGTACAGACCCCTGTGGTACGCCACTAACTACATCACTGATAGAATGAAGAAGAGCAGTGGTCCCAGTACAGACCCCTGTGGTACGCCACTAACTACATCACTGATATAATTAAGAAGAGCAGTGGTCCCAGTACAGACCCCTGTGGTACGCCACTAACTACATCACTGATAGAATGAAGAAGAGCAGTGGTCCCAGTACAGACCCCTGTGGTACTCCACTGACTACATCACTGATATAATTAAGAGCAGTGGTCCCAGTACAGACCCCTGTGGTACGCCACAAACTACATCACTGATATAATTAAGAAGAGCAGTGGTCCCAGTACAGACCCCTGTGGTACGCCACTAACTACATCACTGATATAATTAAGAAGAGCAGTGGTCCCAGTACAGACCCCTGAGGTACTCCACTAGTTACAGTTCTGCTATTTGAACATTCAACCTTTATCTTAAAGAACTAAATCTCAATCTCTTCATATTGAATTTCAAAAATCAATCCAGATGCTTATGTTTTCTTGCATGACTATCGCCAACCATCTGAGAATCAAAGGTTTGAGTAACTGTATCAAAGGTTTTTGGACACTTCAAGTACACAATATCTTATGCACTGTGTGTTTCCATTAATGATGTTGCTGGTTTACTCTTTTCTAAATCCGTGCTGTTTTTTCAGACATTATTTCAATCTAGTGTACCTCTAATTGTTTCCAAAACCTGACATGTAATAGAAATTGGTTTCTCAGTTTTCTAAGGAGGGGAGCTACAGTCCCCTCTCCCTGGAAGACTAATTGCGAACTAGTTTTCTCTACCAGTATGAGGAAAAGTGAGCTCTTCTATGATGATCTAGTTTCCTCTGGGGCCAAAGACATACTGGGAGGTTAACTGGCCTCTGGGAAATTTGGCTTTGATGTGACAGTGAGTGTGTGTGTGTGTCCTGTGATGGACTGGTGTCCTGTCCAGGGTGTGTGTGTCTGTGTGTGTCCTGTGATGGACTGGTGTCCTGTCCAGGGTGTGTGAGTGTGTGTGTGTCCTGTGATGGACTGGTGTCCTGTCCAGGGTGTGTGTGTCTGTGTGTGTCCTGTGATGGACTGGTGTCCTATCCAGGGTGTGTCCTGTTTTGTGCCTGTTGCTTGCTGGGATAGTGAATTTCTGTGTCTCAGTGTGTGAGTGTGACTGTGTGTAAGTGTGAGTGCGACTGGGTGTGATTGTTTGTGTCAGTGTGTCAGTGTGTGAGAGTACATGTTGTTTTTTACCCTCGACTCAAAGTCTGATTCCTTCTCGGCTCTGTATTCAAGCCACAAACTCCTCTATCTGTCCCGTCTCTCCACTAGCAATGTGTGGGGCGCGTTTCCGGAATTTCATGTGGGGGCCTCGGCTTCTCTGCCCTCCTGGTTGGGTGTGGGGTTTCTCTGTAGGCCCTTGCCAGATCACTGCTGAGGGATCAAGCACTTCCAGTGGCTGGGTCGCTGACGCACGCTTCCCTCAGTGTCCCGGTGTTAAATTCTTGGCATTCTGTACTCCTGTATAAGACGGACTTTAGATATCGGTCATTTCCTTTGGTCCCGGTGGAGGGCTTTTGTTTCTGCGCTCAAAGCTCCGCCACACCTCCCCCTGAGCAGCTGGACCAGAATCGAGATCAGCATCGCCATGCAGATGCTTGTTTCCTGTCCGTCTGCGGTATCCTGTGAGCGGCCAGCTCTGAAGCGATCAGGTTTTCCGTCATCCACCTTGGTGTTGGGCGTCGTCCCGACAGGTGGGGCACGTGATTCGGCACGCTTGTCTGGACTGGATGTGCCCCGGGAGGGGAGTTCACGTCCTTGTCACTTGTGGGGAAGCGATAAGGGCTGAAGAGGGGCGACTCGTTGCACAGTGAAAGTAAAGGGCGATCGGAAATCAAGCGGGCACAATCGCAGGGCAGGAGCTGGGCCACATGAAACTGTGGCCTGTTGCCACGAAAACCAGCTCCAAGTCAGGACAGGAGGCTCTACTGTACACAGAGAGGGGTGGGAGGGGGGAACAAGCCAATACCCTGGCTTCTCTCCAGACACAGCTGGGTGAGCTCCTCCAGTCAGGACAGGAGGCTCTACTGTACACAGAGGGGGGTGGGAGGGGGGAACAAGCCAATACCCTGGCTTCTCTCCAGACACAGCTGGGTGAGCTCCTCCAGTCAGGACAGGAGGCTCTACTGTACACAGAGAGGGGTGGGAGGGGGGAACAAGCTGATACCCTGGCTTCTCTCCAGACACAGCTGGGTGAGCTCCTCCAGTCAGGACAGGAGGCTCTACTGTACACAGAGAGGGGCGGGAGGGGGGAACAAGCCGAGACCCTGGCTTCTCTCCAGACACAGCTGGGTGAGCTCCTCCAGTCAGGACAGGAGGCTCTACTGTACACAGAGAGGGGTGGGAGAGGGGAACAAGCCGATACCCTGGCTTCTCTCCAGACACAGCTGGGTGAGCTCCTCCAGTCAGGACAGGAGGCTCTACTGTACACAGAGAGGGGTGGGAGAGGGGAACAAGCCGATACCCTGGCTTCTCTCCAGACACAGCTGGGTGAGCTCCTCCAGTCAGGACAGGAGGCTCTACTGTACACAGAGAGGGGTGGGAGGGGGGAACAAGCCGATACCCTGTCTTCTCTCCAGACACAGCTGGGTGAGCTCCTCCAGTCAGGACAGGGGGCTCTACTGTACACAGAGAGGGGTGGGAGGGGGGAACAAGCCGAGACCCTGGCTTCTCTCCAGACACAGCTGGGTGAGCTCCTCCAGTCAGGACAGGAGGCTCTATTGTACACAGAGAGGGGCAGGAGGGGGGAACAAGCCGATACCCTGGCTTCTCTCCAGACACAGCTGGGTGAGCTCCTCCAGTCAGGACAGGAGGCTCTACTGTACACAGAGAGGGGCGGGAGGGGGGAACAAGCCGAGACCCTGGCTTCTCTCCAGACACAGCTGGGTGAGCTCCTCCAGTCAGGACAGGAGGCTCTACTGTACACAGAGAGGGGCGGGAGGGGGGAACAAGCCGAGACCCTGGCTTCTCTCCAGACACAGCTGGGTGAGCTCCTCCAGTCAGGACAGGAGGCTCTACTGTACACAGAGAGGGGTGGGAGGGGGGAACAAGCCGATACCCTGGCTTCTCTCCAGACACAGCTGGGTGAGCTCCTCCAGTCAGGACAGGGGGCTCTACTGTACACAGAGAGGGGTGGGAGGGGGGAACAAGCTGATACCCTGGCTTCTCTCCAGACACAGCTGGGTGAGCTTTCTTTATTTCTTTCTTCATTGTGTTTACATTCACTCAGCTGGGGGGGCAAAGGCTTTGGACAGACCTGAGTCAAACCCCTTTACACACCCTTGAGCACAAGGTGAAGCTTTTTTCTTCTGTAGTTCTAAACGTGAGCATTGCTGGGCCCTGGGTCTGCTGCCTGAGTTTCTGTCTCCACTAGGGGGCACACCAGCAGTTCCACCCGAGTCTCTGCGGGGTTAACAGCTCCTGCAGCTGACTTAGCTGAGCGTTGCAAAACCTCTTGATTGAGCTGAAACACTCGTGCCACGCGCTCGCTCGCTCCTAAAACCCTTAAGGCCAACTGCTCCACTCTCTCTCCTTCAGAGATGTCTGACGAGGAATTCTATGGAACTCCCAAAAACCCACATATTGTCCCAGTGCACGTGTCTGTGTGTGTGTGTTTGACTGCGTGTGTGCGTGTGTGTGACTGTGTTTGTGTGTCTGAGTGTGTGACTGCATGTGTCTGCGTGTGTGTGAGTGTCTGTGTGTGTGTGTGTGAGAGAGAGTCTCTGTGTCTGTGTGTGTGTGTGTGTGAGTGTGTGTGTGCGTGAGTCTCCGTGTGTGTGTGTGTGTGTTTGACTGCGTGTGCATGTGTGTGACTGTGTGTCTGAGTGTGTGACTGCATGTGCCTGCGTGTGTGTGAGTGTCTGTGTGTGTGTGTGTGTGTGTGTGTGTGAGAGAGAGTCTCTGTGTCTGTGTGTGTGTGTGTGTGTGCGTGTGCGTGAGTCTCCGTGTGTGTGTGTGTGTGTGTGTGTGAGTCTCTGTGTGTGTGTGTGTGTGTGTGTTTGACTGCGTGTGTGCGTGTGTGTGACTGTGTTTGTGTGTCTGAGTGTGTGACTGCATGTGCCTGCGTGTGTGTGAGTGTCTGTGTGTGTGTGTGTGAGAGAGAGTCTCTGTGTGTGTGTGTGTGTGTGTGTGTGTGTGTGTGAGTGTGTGTGTGCGTGAGTCTCTGTGTGTGTGTGTGTGAGTGAGTCTCTGTGTGTGTGTGTGTTTGACTGCGTGTGTGCGTGTGTGTGACTGTGTTTGTGTGTCTGAGTGTGTGACTGCATGTGCCTGCGTGTGTGTGTGTGTGAGTCTCTGTGTGTGTGTGTGTTTGACTGCGTGTGTGCGTGTGTGTGACTGTGTTTGTGTGTCTGAGTGTGTGACTGCATGTGTCTGTGTGTGTGTGAGTGTCTGTGTGTGTGTGTGAGTCTCTGTCTCTGTGTGTGCGTGTGTGTGACTGTGTTTGTGTGTCTGAGTGTGTGACTGCATGTGCCTGCGTGTGTGTGTGTAAGAGTCTCTGTGTGTGTGTGTGTGTTTGACTGCGTGTGTGCGTGTGTGTGACTGTGTTTGTGTGTCTGAGTGTGTGACTGCATGTTCCTGCGTGTGTGAGAGTCTCTGTGTGTGCATGAGTCTCTGTGTGTGTGTGTGTGTGTGAGTCTCTGTGTGTGTGAGTCTCTGTGTGTGAGAGTCTCTGTGTCTGTGAGTCTCTGTGTCTGTGTGTGTGTGAGTCTCTGTGTGTGTGTGAGTCTCTGTGTGTGCGTGAGTCTCTGTGTGTGTGTGTGTGAGAGTCTCTGTGTGTGTGAGTTTGTCTCCCAGGACCCTGTACTGGATGAGGAGTTTAGAAAAGGCTCACAGGCCTGGGAAAATGATTGTTTTGGTCGGTACCTAACCCTGACCAGCCTGTCTTAACCTGCCAGACGAATTACTGCTTCTTGAGTCAAAGCAAACAATCTTGTTCCAGCAGGTCTGAGGAGGAGGAGGAACAAGGAACCTGCTGTAGACGAGGCCGCAGAAACGCCCAGAGACGTAAGACATTTCACCCTCTGGTTTGAACATTGGACCTGTTCAAACCTCCAGGCCTTGTGACCGCCAGGATTCCTGCAGCTGGTTTACTTATACTTCATCATAATACTTATGATATTACAGGATTGTATAGCACTACATTATAATACACTACTTCACGCAGTCGGGACACTGGGGTCACACCCCTACTCTCACACACAGTGTCCTGATCTGTACTGACCAGCAGTCTGGACACTGGGGTCACACCCCTACTCTCACACACAGTGTCCTGATCTGTACTGACCAGCAGTCGGGACACTGGGGTCCACACCCCTACTCTCACACACAGTGTCCTGATCTGTACTGACCAGCAGTCGGGACACTGGGGTCACACCCCTACTCTCACACACACTGTCCTGATCTGTACTGACCAGCAGTCGGGACACTGGGGTCCACACCCCTACTCTCACACACACTGTCCTGATCTGTACTGACCAGCAGTCGGGACACTGGGGTCCACACCCCTACTCTCACACACAGTGTCCTGATCTGTACTGACCAGCAGTCGGGACACTGGGGTCCACACCCCTACTCTCACACACAGTGTCCTGATCTGTACTGACCAGCAGTCGGGACACTGGGGTCCACACCCCTACTCTCACACACAGTGTCCTGATCTGTACTGACCAGCAGTCTGGACACTGGGGTCCACACCCCTACTCTCACACACAGTGTCCCTATCTCTGCACTGACTAGACCCAGTCTCGCTGAGTTGATGAGTTCTGGCTATCAGATCAGGTTACATTTGCTGCCCACGGTACAGAGTCTAATCTCCTGCAAACTAGGCAATAAATCAGCTTGTGTTGGTAAGCTGTGCTGTGCTGGCAGTGCCCTTTTGTTCCCAGAAGACTTATCTGTGCAACCGTTGCTGACTTGCTGACTTTCAGGAAGTTTCAGCTTTTAAATGCAACAGTCAGCTCAATGGGGGTTTTTTATGAGGCAATCCATGCTAATTGCTAACGTGAGGCCTGGGTTCAATTCCACACCTGAGGTGTTGTCTGTGTGGAGTTTGCGTGTTTGCATGGGTTTCCTCCTGCAGTCCTCTGACATGCTGGGGACTTAGCTAGCTTCTGGGAAAACTGGCACTGGTCTGTGTGTGTGTGAGTCTGTGTGTGTGAGAGTTTGTATGTGTGAATCTGTCTGTGAGTTTATCTATATGTGTGTGTGTGTGAGAGAGAGTCTGTAAGTATGTCTGTCTGTCTGTCTCACTGTGTGTGTGAGAGAGAGAGAGAGAGAGAGAGAGAGAGAGAGAGAGAGTGTCAGTGTTTTCCCAGGAGTCTCCCCTCCAGGTACGGACTAGGGCTGCCAGCTGGGAGATGCAGGTTGCTGCCTCTACCTTGTGACTCCCTGTGTCAGTTGTGCCCAGACCAGTCCAGATCCAGCCCAGATCAGTACCCTGCGCAAGGGCATAACATGCTGTGTGTGGCAGAACAGAAATGAAAGTGAACACTGACTCGCTCAAACCTACTCAAATACCGCCAATGTCATCGTGGTATCCTCTTGTGGCCTCTGGTTTTCATTCTGAAGAAGTGTCGGGGGTTGACTTATAAGCGTTCCGTATCCTCGATGCTCAGGTCGAAAACTCTTGTGTCCCACGGAGGCTGGTATCATGATCTCAGCAGGACTGGTCTGGTCTCTGTTGAGTACTGACGTTTTAAGGCGGCTGAAGTCATGAACAGTCCATCGCTTTAAGTGAGTTAACTGTCAGGAACGCTCCGCGGTGACCTGCGGCTTACAACTGTGTAAATGCAAAAACAACGTTCTTTGACATTTTCAAATTAAGGCAATCAAGCTGATACGAGCCAATCACATATATAATTTAGAAGAGCAGTGGTCCCAGTACAGACCCCTGTGGTACTCCACTAACTACATCACATATATAATTTAGAAGAGCAGTGGTCCCAGTACAGACCCCTGTGGTACTCCACTGACTACATCACTGATATAATTAAGAGCAGTGGTCCCAGTACAGACCCCTGTGGTACGCCACTAACTACATCACTGATAGAATGAAGAAGAGCAGTGGTCCCAGTACAGACCCCTGTGGTACTCCACTAACTACATCACTGATATAATTAAGAGCAGTGGTCCCAGTACAGACCCCTGTGGTACTCCACTGACTACATCACTGATATAATTAAGAGCAGTGGTCCCAGTACAGACCCCTGTGGTACTCCACTGACTACATCACTGATATAATTAAGAGCAGTGGTCCCAGTACAGACCCCTGTGGTACTCCACTGACTACATCACTGATATAATTAAGAGCAGTGGTCCCAGTACAGACCCCTGTGGTACTCCACTGACTACATCACTGATATAATTAAGAGCAGTGGTCCCAGTACAGACCCCTGTGGTACTCCACTGACTACATCACTGATATAATTAAGAGCAGTGGTCCCAGTACAGACCCCTGTGGTACTCCACTGACTACATCACTGATATAATTAAGAGCAGTGGTCCCAGTACAGACCCCTGTGGTACTCCACTAACTACATCACTGATATAATTAAGAGCAGTGGTCCCAGTACAGACCCCTGTGGTACTCCACTAACTACATCACTGATATAATTAAGAGCAGTGGTCCCAGTACAGACCCCTGTGGTACTCCACTAACTACATCACTGATATAATTAAGAGCAGTGGTCCCAGTACAGACCCCTGTGGTACTCCACTAACTACATCACTGATATAATTAAGAGCAGTGGTCCCAGTACAGACCCCTGTGGTACTCCACTAACTACATCACTGATATAATTAAGAGCAGTGGTCCCAGTACAGACCCCTGTGGTACTCTAGAAAATTACATAGCCCCACAACAGAACCCGTAATGTTTAAATTTGCTATTTGCCATCGTAAGTTGTGATTTGCACTGAGCTGAGAAGAGATGATGCCAAGGGTGTTTTTTTTTTTCCTTCAGGGCGAGGAGGAGGAGTTGCAGTACGCCACTGTGAAGGCGTCCAGGAAGTCCAACGTCAGCAGACAGGACAAATTCAATGTGATCTACGCGCAGGTAGCAAATGGAAACGGAAGGCGAAATGGGGGATTGGTCCAGGTGGAAGGCTAAAACAACAGCAGCTGACCTCACTTCCTCTTCCTGTACGGCTAGGATTCGCTCACCTTCCCAGCATGCCTTGCTTCGCCCCCCCCATGACTGCAGCGTGCTCTGTCCCCGCAGACACACACAGGACCCAGTCGCAGTCCCCAACCGGCCCAGAGTGGACAGCGGCGAGCTCTGCTGCACCACAAGACCCGACAGAAGATTCCGCACTCCCGAAAAAACGCTTGATCCCTGACAGTTGTCCAGGAGGAGCAAAAATAAGGAGGCACAGTGAAACAGAGGCAGAGCTGGGCTCTAAAACTAGGAACTTCCTAATAAGAGAACCGGACCTGAGCCACCGGACCAGCTGTCCTCTTGGTGTAACAGGACCGGACCTGACCCGGCTGTCCTCCTGGTGTAACAGGACCGGACCTGAACCACCAGACCGGCTGTCCTCCTGGTGTAACAGGACCGGACCTGACCCGGCTGTCCTCCTGGTGTAACAGGGCCGGACCTGAACCACCAGACCGGCTGTCCTCCTGGTGTAACAGGACCGGACCTGACCCGGCTGTCCTCCTGGTGTAACAGGGCCGGACCTGAACCACCAGACCGGCTGTCCTCCTGGTGTAACAGGACCGGACCTGACCCGGCTGTCCTCCTGGTGTAACAGGACCAGACCTGAACCACCAGACCGGCTGTCCTCCTGGTGTAACAGGACCGGACCTGAACCACCAGATCGGCTGTCCTCCTGGTGTAACAGGACCGGACCTGACCCAGCTGTCCTCCTGGTGTAACAGGACCGGACCTGAACCACCAGACCGGCTGTCCTCCTGGTGTAACAGGACCGGACCTGACCCGGCTGTCCTCCTGGTGTAACAGGACCGGATCAGAACCACTGGACCAGCTGTCCTCCCGGTGTGACAGGACCGGACCTGAGCCACCAGACCAGCTGTCCTCCTGGTGTAACAATCATCCCGGGATAATAACTTTTTTCTTCTTAAACAAAAGATCAGTTAATATATGTTCATTTTGCCTTTTGATTGGGACTGATGTAAATTGAATCAGCACAGGACAAAAAAATAAAAAATGAAAAAAACGGACAGAGAGATCAATACATTCCCCAGCCTTTGTGATTTTTAGTTTTGTTTCATATGCCAGCTACCTGGCACCTAATTGACGAGGATGCCAAATGAGCACACTGATGCCAAGCTCACAGAAGATGCAAAGTCTGCTGCTGGTGGCAGTAATATTCCCCTGACAAAAGTCCTTCAGAAAGTACAGGTTGACTCGCACTCCAAAGTAGGCACAGTATGAGT
Organism: Atractosteus spatula; assembly: GCF_055471065.1. Taxonomy (NCBI): domain Eukaryota; kingdom Metazoa; phylum Chordata; class Actinopteri; order Semionotiformes; family Lepisosteidae; genus Atractosteus; species Atractosteus spatula. Next base: position 54,634 of record NW_028296891.1, read on the forward strand.
TTACAGATAAAAACTAAAGGTCTGGTGCGTACACAGCATCCAGTGTGCCGGTGTGAAAGTGCCCCAGTCAGGACAGGTGGCTCTGCTGTACACAGAGAGGGGCGGGAGGGGGGAACAAGCCGAGACCCTGGTTTCTCTCCAGACACAGCTGGGTGAGCTCCTCCAGTCAGGACAGGAGGCTCTACTGTACACAGAGAGGGGTGGGAGGGGGGAACAAGCCGAGACCCTGGCTTCTCTCCAGACACAGCTGGGTGAGCTCCTCCAGTCAGGACAGGAGGCTCTACTGTACACAGAGAGGGGCGGGAGGGGGGAACAAGCCGAGACCCTGGCTTCTCTCCAGACACAGCTGGGTGAGCTCCTCCAGTCAGGACAGGAGGCTCTGCTGTACACAGAGAGGGGTGGGAGGGGGGAACAAGCCGAGACCCTGGCTTCTCTCCAGACACAGCTGGGTGAGCTCCTCCAGTCAGGACAGGGGGCTCTACTGTACACAGAGAGGGGCGGGAGGGGGGAACAAGCCGAGACCCTGGCTTCTCTCCAGACACAGCTGGGTGAGCTCCTCCAGTCAGGACAGGAGGCTCTGCTGTACACAGAGAGGGGTGGGAGGGGGGAACAAGCCGAGACCCTGGCTTCTCTCCAGACACAGCTGGGTGAGCTCCTCCAGTCAGGACAGGGGGCTCTACTGTACACAGAGAGGGGCGGGAGGGGGGAACAAGCCGAGACCCTGGCTTCTCTCCAGACACAGCTGGGTGAGCTCCTCCAGTCAGGACAGGAGGCTCTGCTGTACACAGAGAGGGGTGGGAGGGGGGAACAAGCCGAGACCCTGGCTTCTCTCCAGACACAGCTGGGTGAGCTCCTCCAGTCAGGACAGGAGGCTCTACTGTACACAGAGAGGGGCGGGAGGGGGGAACAAGCCGAGACCCTGGCTTCTCTCCAGACACAGCTGGGTGAGCTCCTCCAGTCAGGACAGGAGGCTCTGCTGTACACAGAGAGGGGCGGGAGGGGGGAACAAGCCGAGACCCTGGCTTCTCTCCAGACACAGCTGGGTGAGCTCCTCCAGTCAGGACAGGGGGCTCTACTGTACACAGAGAAGGGGCGGGAGGGGGGAACAAGCCGAGACCCTGGCTTCTCTCCAGACACAGCTGGGTGAGCTCCTCCAGTCAGGACAGGAGGCTCTGCTGTACACAGAGAGGGGTGGGAGGGGGGAACAAGCCGAGACCCTGGCTTCTCTCCAGACACAGCTGGGTGAGCTCCTCCAGTCAGGACAGGAGGCTCTGCTGTACACAGAGAGGGGTGGGAGGGGGGAACAAGCCGAGACCCTGGCTTCTCTCCAGACACAGCTGGGTGAGCTCCTCCAGTCAGGACAGGAGGCTCTGCTGTACACAGAGAGGAGTGGGAGGGGGGAACAAGCCGATACCCTGGCTTCTCTCCAGACACAGCTGGGTGAGCTCCTCCAGTCAGGACACGAGGCTCTACTGTACACAGAGAGGAGTGGGAGGGGGGAACGAGCTGCCCAGCCCTGTTGTTGACCTTTTGATGAGAACCTCAACCCCCCCCCCCGATCAACCTCGTCTGTCGGCTTTCTTATGTAACTTTATGTAACCTCGCGGGTCACTGCAGAAACTGCAGGCAAGCGTCTGGCCGCGTTTCTGTGGCAGGCGGTTTCTCTGAAAGGCATCCGGGACATCGCGTGATTATTATTCTTTGAAATTTTAAACTGAGAACAGGAACTATGAGAACAGTCCCGCCTTTGTGTGTTGGAGTGCCAGACAAACACACAAAACAGTTCACTTTCGTTTCTCGCGGCGGGCGAGCAGAAACGAAAGCTGGTACGGAAAAACAGAAACTTAAGGACTACGAAGAAGCGTTTCCATTTTACAAGAAGACCGACCGCACGCTCGGGAGAAAAAACAAAACCCGTGTTCGGTCGGCAATCTTTCAGAGGAGTCGAAAAATGCGTTTTAAACACAATGGCGGCAAAGGCGATTCGTAAACAAACGCAAATACTTGTAGAATCTCCTAATATTGTAGGTCGGGGAACAGGAACAGGATAAAAATAAGCATTTTTCTTCTTATTATTATTATAATCATCATCAGACAGTGAGCCCGTCTCTCATTAACGTGGCGTATGTTGTGTGTAAATGCCCCATGATGTTTGTATATACATGTCTGTCGATGTTGTGTTGACTGTATACACTTGGGCAACGTACTGGTCATGTGAATAAGCTGTTTGAATGTGAAAGTGTACGCGCCAGGGTGACACTGGAGCCCAGCAGGGGTGAGCCTGGCCAGTACCTGGAGGGGAGACTGCTGGGAAAACACTGAGGCTGCTGCAGGGGGCAGGGGGCGCTCTCACCCTGCGCTCTGTGTGGGTCCTAATGCCCCAGTATAGTGACGGGGACACTGGACTGTAAACAGGCACCGTCCTGCGGGTGAGACGTCAAACCGAGGTCCTGACTCTCTGTGGTCATTAACAATCCCAGGGTGTCTCTCGAGAAGAGTAGGGGTGTTACCCCGGTGTCTCTGGCCAAATTACCACCCCTGGTGTTTACCCATCATGGCCTCTTAATAACCCCCCTCTCTGAACTGGCTTCATCACTCTGCTCTCCTCCCCACTGAGAGCTGGTGTGTGGGGCTGAGGACTGGAGCTTCATCCAGGTGGGGCTGCACACTGGTGGTGGAAGTGGGATCCCCAGGACCTGTAAAGAGCTGCACACTGGTGGTGGTAGTGGGATCCCCAGGACCTGTAAAGAGCTGCACACTGGTGGTGGTAGTGGGATCCCCTTGACCTGTAAAGAGCTGCACACTGGTGGCGGTAGTGGGATCCCCAGGACCTGTGAAGAGTTTCTGGACCATCTGAGTGGTAAGGATTATTATTATTATTATTAAGGGGGATTCCCTGCAGGTGATCTGAGGACAGTGGGCAGTGCTGGTTGTAGCATGAAAGTTAATCCCTCTTGTATGAAGATCGGCTCACTGTCTGTTCCTCAGGCTGGGACAGGAGATCACACACTGTATTATTATTATTGAGAGACAGGCTCACTGTCTGTTCCTCAGGCTGGGACAGGAGATCACACACTGTATTATTATTATTGAGAGACAGGCTCACTGTCTGTTCCTCAGGCTGGGACAGGAGATCACACACTGTGTTATTATTATTGAGAGACAGGCTCACTGTCTGTTCCTCAGGCTGGGACAGGAGATCACACACTGGATTATTATTATTGAGAGACAGGCTCACTGTCTGTTCCTCAGGCTGGGACAGGAGATCACACACTGTATTATTATTATTGAGAGACAGGCTCACTGTCTGTTCCTCAGGCTGGGACAGGAGATCACACACTGTGTTATTATTATTGAGAGACAGGCTCACTGTCTGTTCCTCAGGCTGGGACAGGAGATCACACACTGGATTATTATTATTGAGAGACAGGCTCACTGTCTGTTCCTCAGGCTGGGACAGGAGATCACACACTGTATTATTATTATTGAGAGACAGGCTCACTGTCTGTTCCTCAGGCTGGGACAGGAGATCACACGCTGTATTATTATTATTGAGAGACAGGCTCACTGTCTGTTCCTCAGGCTGGGACAGGAGATCACACACTGGATTATTATTGAGAGACAGGCTCACTGTCTGTTCCTCAGGCTGGGACAGGAGATCACACACTGGATTATTATTATTGAGAGACAGGCTCACTGTTCCTCAGGCTGGGACAGGAGATCACACACTGGATTATAATTATTGAGAGACAGGCTCACTGTCTGTTCCTCAGGTTGGGACAGGAGATCACACACTGTATTATTATTATTGAGAGACAGACTCACTGTTCCTCAGGCTGGGACAGGAGATCACACACTGTACTATTATTATTGAGAGACGGGCTCACTGTCTGTTCCTCAGGCTGGGACAGGTGAACACATAAAGTCATGTTATAAATTATTGACATATACTGTAGGCGTCTTTCTCTCTCTGAGCGTCTCCCTCCCACCGACACGCGATGTCCACACCCACAGACTACAAGTGCCGTTTTCCCCAGCCCCAGCCCAGTCTCGCAGCGCTTGATCATTTACAGGTAAGCCCTGTGAAGCCGTCGCCTGGCGCTTTCTCTCCAGCGAGCGCCGAGAAACGAGCTCGGAAGCCGTTCGTCCTGAACCGACGCAGCTCGCCGGCTTGCGGTCCGAAAATGCGCGATTTGAGACGGCGAACGCGTAGCAGAGCGCAGGGCAGAGACTCGGGTCGGGTGTGTTTGGGGTTTTTTTCTTTAGAAATTTCCTTGGTATTTGAACAATAACCACAACAACAACAAATACACGACAAGGGGGCATACAACATCTAAAATAACGCATCGTCAGGGGGCACATATTAGAAATACACTGGATGTGATTTTACAATGTTCAAACGACGACTTTCCTGTGTTGACATCTCGAAATCATCCGCAGACAGGCTTTTACGACTATTTCACGATGTTCAAACGACGACTAAGTCAACTTACAAACGATAATTCGGAGTTGTTTCCAATGGCGTTGAAATGCGACGTACTATCGGTTTCTTTCACGCTAAGCTTTTTTTTTTTTTGAATGCACGTTTGCCAATCAGTCCCGAAGGTTTTTCAGCGTGGGACATATGAACTGAAATAAACAGACATTTGCACGGTTTGGTTGTCCTGTGTCTTGTTTGAAACCAACCCCGCTCCAACTACAAACGCTTTCCATGATGTTCCCGGCCGTGTGGGGGGGGGGGCGAGGATCACAGGTCGTGTAAATGAGTTAAAAGCGCATCGTTGCTGTGGAAAGCCAGCCACAGCCGACAAAGCAGCCCCGTTTCCAGCTGCTCTCGGTGTTTGCTTTATTCATCCCAGTGTAATTGGAGCTCAGAAGGGCGACTTGATACGGAGAGACCGAGATAAAGGCTCTTTGTTCGCGTTTCGTGTTGACTAGGCTGCTCCAGCGCGGCACAACGCCAAGGGCGTATCGCCGGTATCGTCATAACGCCCCGCTTTTCCGCGGGTGACAAAGAGCCCTTTGGCTCGGAACCACCCGGCTTCTAGTCTTTGTTCGGTACCATCTGCCTCCGCCGAAGGGGATTTCAATGGCACTACAATTGTTGCCAGGTTTGACTTTGAACGTTTTGCATGTTAGGTGAGCCGGAAGAGAAATTCAAATGCGTGCTTTGCTCTTCAGGGCGGGCGGAGGGGGGGAAGTCAGACGTTCAGTTGAAGGAATAAGGAAACTCGATAGACAGCAGCCAGAACCTGCTTCTTGTTTTGAAACCCAGAGCAACGTTTTTGGACTTTTGAGACGAGAAGCTGGGCAAAAAAAAAACAAAACAAAACATCGCCGGTATGATCGATTTAAAAGCCCTTCAAAAACAGACCTCTGAAAAGCAACAATACCCTCCGTTCGGACTCTTGTAAATAAAATAATAATAACTTGAGTGTATGTGGCGTTCGTCAAATAGGCCCACACCCACGAGATACGAGCCACGTTGTCCCCCGTGACTCTCGCGAAGACGACACACTGGCAGTCCTCCAGACCGCACACGTCCTTGGCTAGTCGTCTTTTTCAAGTTACAGGACCGAAGAGAAAAAACCGGCTGTATCGTCGCTTCGCTGCAGGGAAGTCCGGAGAGTTCTTTCCCTGCTTTCTTCTCAAACGGTTGATTTTTCGCCGCCAGGAATCCCCCGGTGAAACTGCTGCCGGTGGACAGACGCTGGTCGGCCGCTATCTTCGCCATGTCGCCCGGAGGTGAGTTTCCAGACCGCCTGCCCGCCCGCCGGCCTTTAAAGTTTCTCAGGTTTGCTGGAAAATCTGAGAAAAAGAGAGATATTACGTGAAGGGTTTCCATAGAGACCCATCAAAAGAGGACCACCTGGGAAGTTAACTTGTTCAAAGATCTCTCCCAGCTGTGTCTGGAGAGAAGCCAGGGTATCGACTTGTTCCCCCCTCCCGCCTCTCTCTGTGTACAGTAGTGCCTCCTGTCCTGACTGGAGGAGCTCACCCAGCTGTGTCTGGAGAGAAGCAAGGGTATCGGCTTGTTCCCCCCTCCCGCCTCTCTCTGTGTACAGTAGAGCCTCCTGTCCTGACTGGAGGAGCTCACCCAGCTGTGTCTGGAGAGAAGCCAGGGTATCGGCTTGTTCCCCCCTCCCGCCCCTCTCTGTGTACAGTAGAGCCTCCTGTCCTGACTGGAGGAGCTCACCCAGCTGTGTCTGGAGAGAAGCCAGGGTATCGGCTTGTTCCCCTCTCCCACCCCTCTCTGTGTACAGTAGAGCCTCCTGTCCTGACTGGAGGAGCTCACCCAGCTGTGTCTGGAGAGAAGCCAGGGTCTCGGCTTGTTCCCCCCTCCCACCCCTCTCTGTGTACAGTAGAGCCTCCTGTCCTGACTGGAGGAGCTCACCCAGCTGTGTCTGGAGAGAAGCCAGGGTATTGGCTTGTTCCCCCCTCCCACCCCTCTCTGTGTACAGTAGAGCCTCCTGTCCTGACTGGAGGAGCTCACCCAGCTGTGTCTGGAGAGAAGCCAGGGTATCGGCTTGTTCCCCCCTCCCGCCCCTCTCTGTGTACAGTAGAGCCTCCTGTCCTGACTGGAGGAGCTCACCCAGCTGTGTCTGGAGAGAAGCCAGGGTATCGGCTTGTTCCCCCCTCCCACCCCTCTCTGTGTACAGTAGAGCCTCCTGTCCTGACTGGAGGAGCTCACCCAGCTGTGTCTGGAGAGAAGCCAGGGTCTCGGCTTGTTCCCCCCTCCCACCCCTCTCTGTGTACAGTAGAGCCTCCTGTCCTGACTGGAGGAGCTCACCCAGCTGTGTCTGGAGAGAAGCCAGGGTATCGGCTTGTTCCCCCCTCCCACCCCTCTCTGTGTACAGTAGAGCCTCCTGTCCTGACTGGAGGAGCTCACCCAGCTGTGTCTGGAGAGAAGCAAGGGTATCGGCTTGTTCCCCCCTCCCGCCTCTCTCTGTGTACAGTAGAGCCTCCTGTCCTGACTGGAGGAGCTCACCCAGCTGTGTCTGGAGAGAAGCCAGGGTATCGGCTTGTTCCCCCCTCCCGCCCCTCTCTGTGTACAGTAGAGCCTCCTGTCCTGACTGGAGGAGCTCACCCAGCTGTGTCTGGAGAGAAGCCAGGGTATCGGCTTGTTCCCCCCTCCCGCCCCTCTCTGTGTACAGTAGAGCCTCCTGTCCTGACTGGAGGAGCTCACCCAGCTGTGTCTGGAGAGAAGCCAGGGTATCGGCTTGTTCCCCCCTCCCGCCCCTCTCTGTGTACAGTAGAGCCTCCTGTCCTGACTGGAGGAGCTCACCCAGCTGTGTCTGGAGAGAAGCCAGGGTCTCGGCTTGTTCCCCCCTCCCACCCCTCTCTGTGTACAGTAGAGCCTCCTGTCCTGACTGGAGGAGCTCACCCAGCTGTGTCTGGAGAGAAGCCAGGGTATCGGCTTGTTCCCCCCTCCCACCCCTCTCTGTGTACAGTAGAGCCTCCTGTCCTGACTGGAGGAGCTCACCCAGCTGTGTCTGGAGAGAAGCCAGGGTATCGGCTTGTTCCCCCCTCCCGCCCCTCTCTGTGTACAGTAGAGCCTCCTGTCCTGACTGGAGGAGCTCACCCAGCTGTGTCTGGAGAGAAGCCAGGGTCTCGGCTTGTTCCCCCCTCCCACCCCTCTCTGTGTACAGTAGAGCCTCCTGTCCTGACTGGAGGAGCTCACCCAGCTGTGTCTGGAGAGAAGCCAGGGTATCGGCTTGTTCCCCCCTCCCACCCCTCTCTGTGTACAGTAGAGCCTCCTGTCCTGACTGGAGGAGCTCACCCAGCTGTGTCTGGAGAGAAGCCAGGGTATCGGCTTGTTCCCCCCTCCCGCCCCTCTCTGTGTACAGTAGAGCCCCCTGTCCTGACTGGAGGAGCTCACCCAGCTGTGTCTGGAGAGAAGCCAGGGTATCAGCTTCAACAACAGGGCCCTGTTAACATCCCCACTAAACGCATTGTTTTTGAACCATTTTAATCCCCAAGCTGACCGTGTTAAGCAATATGACTTTAGGAGTCGTCTGTGGTAATGTGTGAATAAAGCTTTCTGCACACGCAAATTCTATCCTTCGCCCTGACATTACGCAACACCAGCTACATGCCTTGGCTAGGGATCTGTGCCTGTGGCTGGGAGGTTTGCCAGTTCAGATCCCGCAGCCAGCTGAGGAATCCTCCTGCGTTGGGCCCCTGAGCAAGGCCCTGAACCCCAGCTGCTCCAGGGGTGCTGTATAAATGGCCGATCCTGCGCTCTGACCCCCAGCTTCTCTCTCCCTGTCTGTGTGTCTCATGGAGAGCAGGCTGGGCTCTGCGAAAGCTAGATTCTTTATTGATCCTGTGAGGGGAACTGCAGAAAGCTTACAGCACCTGGTATTCCCAGGCTTGTCTCCCATCCAAGTACTAGCCAGGCCTCTCTCTCTCTCTCTCTCTCTCTCTCTCTCTCTCTCCCTCCCTCCCTGACAGGTCGCCTGTACGCGCTGCTGCTCTGTCTGTGTCCCACCTTGCAAGGTAAGGACAGTCTCGCCCGAACGCCTCTGAGCCCCTCGTCCCCCCCCCCGCAACCCGCTCGGTTCAGAATGCACCCAGATATAGCGCCTCGCAGCCCATTTCTGCACCCTAAGAAACCAAACCGGGGTGGGCACAGACAAAATCTGGGTGTTTGAGAATGGAAAGTGAAGGGCAGGCTTTGCAGCCGTCGGCGGAGGGCGTAGATTTGATCGGGGACGTGCTGGCGCCCGCGAGGTCAGCAGGAGAATTTTCCAGGTCCATCCCGGTAGAGACTGGGGAGCAGGCGTTTCGTAGGAGGAATTTTTTTCGGAACCACACAGGAGTGTCTGAAGTCGATCCAGCTGGCAGAGCGCTGCAGGAGTTTAGTCCAGGAGGAGAAACGGGACGTGTTTGACGATTCGGAGTGAAACTCGGTTACATGTGATATGGTCCGCTGATCGGACCGTGCTTATGCTTAGAAACATTGAGAAAGTCATGACGTCCCTCGGATCAGATTGAGAAAATGGTCTTCTGCTGTGGTTCATCTTTCACTCCTCATTCTCAAGTTGCTGGGATTTTGCATACTTGTCAGGTACTCAGGTAGTCTTTTCTGTTCAAGACTGAAGAGACTCAGTTCCCTCAGCCTGTCAGTGTGGGACGCTCCCTTCAGACTGAAGAGACTCAGTTCCCTCAGCCTGTCAGTGTGGGACACTCCCTCCAGACTAAAGAGACTCAGTTCCCTCAGCCTGTCAGTGTGGGACGCTCCCTTCAGACTGAAGAGACCCAGTTCCCTCAGCCTGTCAGTGTGGGACACTCCCTCCAGACTGAAGAGACTCAGTTCCCTCAGCCTGTCAGTGTGGGACACTCCCTTCAGACTGAAGAGACCCAGTTCCCTCAGCCTGTCAGTGTGGGACACTCCCTCCAGACTGAAGAGACTCAGTTCTCTCAGCCTGTCCATGTGGGACACTCCCTTCAGACTGAAGAGACTCAGTTCCCTCAGCCTGTCAGTGTGGGACGCTCCCTTCAGACTGAAGAGACTCAGTTCCTCCAGTCCCCCAGTGTGGGACACTCCCTCCAGACTAAAGAGACTCAGTTCCCTCAGCCTGTCAGTGTGGGGACGCTCCCTTCAGACTGAAGAGACCCAGTTCCCTCAGCCTGTCAGTGTGGGACACTCCCTCCAGACTAAAGAGACTCAGTTCCCTCAGCCTGTCAGTGTGGGACGCTCCCTTCAGACTGAAGAGACCCAGTTCCCTCAGCCTGTCAGTGTGGGACACTCCCTCCAGACTGAAGAGACTCAGTTCCCTCAGCCTGTCAGTGTGGGACACTCCCTTCAGACTGAAGAGACCCAGTTCCCTCAGCCTGTCAGTGTGGGACACTCCCTCCAGACTGAAGAGACTCAGTTCTCTCAGCCTGTCCATGTGGGACACTCCCTTCAGACTGAAGAGACTCAGTTCCCTCAGCCTGTCAGTGTGGGACGCTCCCTTCAGACTGAAGAGACTCAGTTCCCTCAGCCTGTCCGTGTGTGTCAGTCCCAGATTTCCTGGAAACCACAGTTGGCCACTGCTTGCGGCATCTTCATCATCCTCATTGGCTGGTCGTTCTTTTGGGCTGGTCGATCATCACCTTGGCCCAATTTATAGCGTCCAGATCCGCCTTGCAGCCTGCTTTTTTTGCGTGTGATCGAGCTCGAAGGAGAACGAAGACGACCGTGGAGGAGAGGAAGGACCCCACTGAAGTCTTGTCGTTTTCGCCTCATCGTTTTCTGCTACAGAAGGGGCTCTGTTCCCTTCTGCACGACGAAATGCTTCTGCGATCATCGGCAAACCTGAATAAACCGTTCTTCTGCTGTGACGTGTCTCTGTGTCTGTTTTGTCTGCAAGCTGCCCTTGAAAATCGTTAGTCGTCATATTTCCAGTGAGACTGACCCTCACTGACACGTGTGTTAGGAGAGGAGGAGTGTATTGCCATATATACGTGTGCATTGAGCTTCTGACTCGCACTCCTCTCTCAGGACACACTCAGTACAGCAGAGCTCCGTATGACTGTGCCATACTGTGTTTTAACCTTGATCTCACTGGGCTGTACTGTGTTTTTACCTTGATCTCACTGGGCTCTACTGCACTGTCCTGTGTTTTTACCCTGATCTCACTGGGCTCTACTGAGCTGTCCTGTGTTTTTACTCTGATCTCACTGCGCTGCCCTGTGTTTTTACCCTGATCTCACTGTGCTGCCCTGTGTTTTTACCCTGATCTCACTGCGCTGTCCTGTGTTTTTACCCTGATCTCACTGCGCTGTCCTGTGTTTTTACCCTGATCTCACTGGGCTGTACTGCACTGTCCTGTGTTTTTACCCTGATCTCACTGCGCTGTCCTGTGTTTTTACCCTGGTCTCCCTGGGATTCCAATTCCCTCTGATCTCTCAGGACACACAGTACACCACACAACCCCACACAGTGTAGACAGCACATTCCAGACCTAATAAGTAACAGCAACGGGAACGTGAAACGTCACCTGTCCTGGCCAGACAGGGGTGGCAGTTACGTGTGAAGCAGCTGACAGTTTCTAAACAACCACGATTAGTCTGGCTTTTCTTTCCAGTCTAAAAAGCCAGACTTCCCTCTGACGCACAGTGTACTCAAATAGATACAAATATTCATTAGTGCCTTTCGAAATGTGCACTTTATTTTCCTAAAGCAATTAATACATAGGTGTGGGCCAGTCATGCTCAAACAAACTGTGTGCTCCTGCACATGTGGCGACATGAGCTTTTCTGTAGAGATGTGATGTGTAATGTTGTGCGTTGTGTGTCCCTAAAAAAACATTCCCTGAGGCGAGGAAAGGTTTTGCGCCCCCTGGTGGCAGTTCAGCTCACTACAGTCCTGCTCTGCACAGGGGGTGTGAGCAGAGAGATCCAAAACGCAACCACACAAGCTCCCGCCCGCTGCTCGGCTCTCCAGATGGGCACCGGTGCCCCTTTGGTGTCTTCGAGCTCTTCCACGACAGAAACACAGTGACACACACAAATGCCCTATCCCAGCATGCAACAGGCACAAGGCAGGACACAGTCTGGACAGGACACCAGTCCATCACAGGACACACACACACACCCACCCACCCTGGACAGGACACCAGCCCATCACAACACATACACACACACACCCTGGACAGGACACCAGTCCATCACAGGACACACACACACACACACACACACACACACCCTGGACAGGACATCAGTCCATCACAGGACACACACACACACCCTGGACAGGACACCAGCCCATCACAGGACACACACAGACAGGTCACTTTGAGTTTGCACTCATGGGTCATGAGACGATCTCACAGTTGTTGTTGCTGTGATTGTTGGAGCCCCTGTGAGTAAGAAAACGCTCTCTCGTGTCTCTTCCACAGCCCGGTCGGAGACTCCCGTCTTCGTCAGGGTAACAGAGGGGCAGGGGGCCACTCTGCCCTGTGAGATAAAGCAGCGCGTCTCCAGGGAGGAGCTCAGCGTGATCTGGGAGACCCCCGAGGAGAGGGTCTTCACCCTGATCAAGGGGACGCCTCGATATGGCGCAGGGTTCGAGAACCGAGTGAACTTTGAAAGTGTGAACAGAGTCGCCGAAGGGGACCTCTCCCTCAACATCAGTCGGATACAAGTGGCGGACAGAGGAGTCTACAGCTGCTACTGGACTCGGGACAGCCACACTCTGCAGTTCGCGTGCAGCGTCGTGGTGGCAGTCGCAGGTAAGGGGCTTTCTTCTTCGTCCAGGCCCGTCTCAGCGAAGCAGTCTGCCCTTCCTGCGCCAGGAGAGACGGTTCATTCCGATTTTCAGCTTGTGTCTTTGTGTTTCAGAGAGAGGCCATTTGGATGGCGATTCCACTTCAAATCTTGGATCAGGTAAATCTGTGCTTTTTTTCCATTTATACTCATAGTGTTCTGAAGCATCACCCGTCTCATGGCCCTCCTGAGGCAAGTCAGGTGACCAAGGGCAGCAGCCTTCTGGGAACTGTAGTTCAGGCCAGAGCCGCCATCTTGCCCGAACCTGCTGTCCTCATGTTGTGTGGAGGAAAGGGCTCAGCTGAGCTCCTGCTCTCTACTTCCAGTCCATGAACATCTGGCGGATCTGGGATTGAGGAAAATGACACAAACCGATTAATTTGAAACAGTTTAAAAAAAGGTTCTCACGTGTGTATTACAGCACAGTAATGTTTTGTGTCGTTCAGTTTCAGAGGCAGAGAGCTTTACTCCAAGCAATCCAACCACCCCCCCTGCAGAAACAGGTACTGTTGATAGAAGAGTATCCCGCTACTCACCGGCTCTTTGTCCCAGCCCTGAGCCGGGTCTGATCCGCGTTCAGCTCTTGGACGTGACGGAGCTCGTCCGTCCACTGGGACTGCTCCACTCGCGCAGAATCGCCAGTGTCAGAGCAGAGCAGAAAAAAAAACATTAAATATTCAAATCGAGCAGGTGGTTAGTTCGCTCTCCGGGGTTGGAGTGAAAACCAGGAGAGGCGGCAGGACCAGGGCTGGAGCCCCAGAACCACAGAGGTCGCGCGTCAGTTGATAAAATCTTGAGCACCTCCGTGGTCTTTCTCTGAGGACATCGCTACATCAGAACAAGACCTGTAAACAGCAGAGGGCTTCTTATTTATCTTCCAGAAAGCAAACCCTAATTCTGTCCTTTTCTCCCTAGGTGTGGGAAACGGAGAAAACCACCGGATCATTCTTGCAGTTGCTGCTACAGCAGTAGCTACGCTGGTCCTCACTCTTGTGTTCGTGGTGCTGATGAAGAAGAAGATGATCACAAAGCTGTGGGAACTGAAACAGCAGAGAGGACTTACAGGCGTGACAGTTGTATCCCATGAAGATTCCTGTGCCATTAAAAAGAATCTGCTCTCCAACGGACACCTCCCTTCGTCTGGGCCTGCAGAGCTCTCCAGTGGACACCTCACTGCTACCAAAGACCCCCTCCTGTCGTGACTGTGTGCTGAGGCTCTGTCCCCTGTCCAGCTCCAGACTCTCAGCTGTCCAGCTCCTCTAGACTGGTCACTCTGTGTGACGGTCAGCTCCCTGCTGTCCTCTGTCCAGCTCCAGACTCTCAGCTCTCCACTGGACACTACAGCTCCTCTAGACTGGTCACGCTGTGTGACGGTCAGCTCCCTGCTGTCCCCTGTCCAGCTCCAGACTCTCAGCTGTCCAGCTCCTCTAGACTGGTCACTCTGTGTTACGGTCAGCTCTCTGCTGTCCTCTGTCCAGCTCCAGACTCTCAGCTGTCCACTGGACACTACAGCTCCTCTAGACTGGTCACTCTGTGTGACGGTCAGCTCCCTGCTGTCCTCTGTCCAGCTCCAGACTCTCAGCTGTCCACTGGACACTACTGCTCCTCTAGACTGGTCACTCTGTGTGGTGGACAGCTCCCTGCTGTCCTCTGTCCAGCTCCAGACTCTCAGCTCTCCACAGGACACTACTGCTCCTCTAGACTGGTCACGCTGTGTGACGGTCAGCTCCCTGCTGTCCCCTGTCCAGCTCCAGACTCTCAGCAGTCCAGCTCCTCTAGACTGGTCACTCTGTGTGACGGTCAGCTCCCTGCTGTCCCCTGTCCAGCTCCAGACTCTCAGCTGTCCAGCTCCTCTAGACTGGTCACTCTGTGTTACGGTCAGCTCTCTGCTGTCCTCTGTCCAGCTCCAGACTCTCAGCTGTCCAGCTCCTCTAGACTGGTCACTCTGTGTGGTGGACAGCTCCCTGCTGTCCTCTGTCCAGCTCCAGACTCTCAGCTGTCCAGCTCCTCTAGACTGGTCACTCTGTGTGACGGTCAGCTCCCTGCTGTCCCCTGTCCAGCTCCAGACTCTCAGCTGTCCACAGGACACTACTGCTCCTCTAGACTGGTCACGCTGTGTGACGGTCAGCTCCCTGCTGTCCCCTGTCCAGCTCCAGACTCTCAGCAGTCCAGCTCCTCTAGACTGGTCACTCTGTGTGACGGTCAGCTCCCTGCTGTCCCCTGTCCAGCTCCAGACTCTCAGCTGTCCAGCTCCTCTAGACTGGTCACTCTGTGTTACGGTCAGCTCTCTGCTGTCCTCTGTCCAGCTCCAGACTCTCAGCTGTCCAGCTCCTCTAGACTGGTCACTCTGTGTTACGGTCAGCTCTCTGCTGTCCTCTGTCCAGCTCCAGACTCTCAGCTGTCCAGCTCCTCTAGACTGGTCACTCTGTGTGACGGTCAGCTCCCTGCTGTCCCCTGTCCTCTGCTCCGGAGTGGACACTCGTAACTCGCCATCGGAGCCCTGCTGCCTGCCCCAGGGCATGCTGGGACGGCGGCCCCCTGACCGAGGAGGAGGAGGAGGAGGAGGGGTCAGAGTGCGGGCCGCAGCCTGGCTGCCCGGGTGCTGTTTAACTCCGCCGGGCCGCGTCCCGCCGGTCCCAAGCCCGGATGAAGGAGGAGGGAGGGCGGCAAAGGCGATGTAGCGGGAGAACGAGTGGAAGACGGGGGAGCGTTTGGGGGGCAGTGCGGACCACCATACACTCTCGCTGAGCGCCACTTCAGCCTTTTTATTGTCGATATTAGCCACTTGACTCCGGGGCTGTCGGACCCAGCGCCGTCCTGCTGTTCCTGTTTCTGTCACAAACCCCTTTCTACTGCAATCAAAACAGTGAGGTTTGTCCTTCGATATCTGCTGGGGTGGAACAGGATACGGGTATACAAGTGCTTTGTTTTCTAAGGCGTCTGATTTTATGTTGAATAATTGCATTATTACACTTGTGTGTGTATATACAGTATGTAACCAAATAAGCATTTCACTGCACTTGTGCAAATGACAAGAAACTGAACTCTGAACTCTGAACTCTGAACTCTGTGTATTTTAGTTTTATGTTGTTCTGGGAGGTTTTTCCCCTCAGGGAATTGCTGGGATGGACGTTATCCTGTGTGCCGACTTAAACCGCCTTTCCTCTCCCAGGCAGTGTGCGATTAAAGGATCTTCCTTGCGAAGTGGCCCTCTGTGTGCGTTATTTCAGCCCGAGCCCCCCAGCCCCCAAGAGTGCGAGCTCCGCAGGTCAGAGGTCAAGCTGCAGGCTCTCGGTGATCGATCGATTCGGTCTGGGCATGTCTAGGTCACTGTGGGCCACAGCAGGAGTGTTGACGGGATTGATCTTCCTGCTGATCATTAGCATGCAGGGTTGGACTCTTTCCTCCCGAATCGTCGCAGTGGTGCTTTTCTGTAGTAATTAATAAGAATGATAATTAATGATAATGATAATTAATGATAATGATAGGCCCCGCTGGTTTTTGAGTTCGGAACCCTGATAGACAAGTAGGAGTAACCTTTCGGAAAGAGAGGCACACTCAAACACCCGCACAGACGCTATACAGAACATGCAGACTCCACCCAGATGTTGCCCTTGTCGTTGTCTTTATGACGCGCGGTGATCGTCACTCTGCTGATCCGCCTGAACTGAACTGGGCTTGAAGTCTGTTTCTCTGAGAACTGCGAGCCACCCCCCGCCCCACCCCATCAAGAGCAACACTTTCAGAGACCTTGACTGGAGAGGAGTCATGCCAACCCCTTTTACACTGTGTTTTTACTGCGCTGTCTTGTGTTTTTACCCTGAGATCTCACTGGGCTGTACTGCGCTGTCCTGTGTTTATACCCTGATCTCACTGGGCTGGACTGTGTTTTTACCCTGATCTCACTGAGCTGTACTGCACTGTCCTGTGTTTATACCCTGATCTCACTGGGCTGTCCTGTGTTTTTACCCTGATCTCACTGGGCTCTACTGCGCTGTCCTGTGTTTTTACCCTGATCTCACTGGGCTCTACTGCACTGTCCTGTGTTTTTACCCTGATCTCACTGGGCTGTCCTGTGTTTTTAACCTGATCTCACTGGGCTGTACTGCAGTGTCCTGTGTTTTTACCCTGAGATATCACTGGGCTCTACTGCACTGTCCTGTGTTTTTACCCTGATCTCACTGGGTTCTACTGCACTGTCCTGTGTTTTTACCCTGAGATATCACTGGGCTGTACTGCACTGTCCTGTGTTTTTACCCTGATCTCACTGGGCTGTACTGCACTGTCCTGTGTTTTTACCCTGAGATCTCACTGGGCTGTACTGTGTTTTTAACCTGATCTCACTGGGCTGTGTTTTTACCCTGATCTCACTGGGCTGTACTTTGCCACAAATAAACATGAGTTCCAAGATGGACAACATTCTCTCTACAATGCGTGTTACTACAACACCTCATTCCTGCTTGTCTAGCTCTGGGGGTTTCTCTCTGCTTGTCTCTGCATGCCTCTGTAACGCTGTCTGCTTTCTGAGGGTGGAACAGTATTTGAGCTCCAGTCAGGAGCGAAGACCTGGGGGGTGATCTTCGATCCAGCCCCGACCTCGGACCCTCACAAGCAACACGCTGTCAGACCCTCGTTCTTCCAGCTCAGGAACTTCGCTCAGGAACTTCGCCCGACCACATCCTGTGGCTGAAAAGCTGGACCAACCCCCTGACACCCTCCTGGCTGGGGTTTCCAAACCCACACTGAGCAAACTCCAGTCTGCCCAGAATCCACACCAGCTCGAGTGCAGGAGACCACATCACTCCTGTCCTGGAGTCCCTGCCCTGGCTGCCAGTCAGGTGTCAGAATCCTCCTGCTCTGCGTGGCTCGGCCCCTCCGGCTCCGTCTGAGTCACTGTCGCCCTGCTCCCCATCTCCCAGCCTCCCTTCCTCTGACTCTGGACTCCTGTCTGTCTACACTCTGGGGGTGACGGGGCCGTCTCCTCCTGCTGGAACTGTCAGAGAGCGTCTCCTGCCCATCCAGACTCCAGCCCTTCCTCTGACTCTGGGCTCCTGTCTGTCTACACTCTGGGGGTGACGGGGCCGTCTCCTCCTGCTGGAACTGTCGGAGAGCGTCTCCTGCCCATCCCGACTCCAGCCCTTCCTCTGACTCTGGGCTCCTGTCTGTCGACACTCTGGGGGTGACGGGGCCGTCTCCTCCTGCTGGAACTGTCGGAGAGCGTCTCCTGCCCATCCAGACTCCAGCCCTTCCTCTGACTCTGGGCTCCTGTCTGTCTACACTCTGGGGGTGACGGGGCCGTCTCCTCCTGCTGGAACTGTCGGAGAGCGTCTCCTGCCCATCCCGACTCCAGCCCTTCCTCTGACTCTGGGCTCCTGTCTGTCGACACTCTGGGGGTGACGGGGCCGTCTCCTCCTGCTGGAACTGTCGGAGAGCGTCTCCTGCCCATCCAGACTCCAGCCCTTCCTCTGACTCTGGGCTCCTGTCTGTCGACACTCTGGGGGTGACGGGGCCGTCTCCTCCTGCTGGAACTGTCGGAGAGCGTCTCCTGCCCATCCAGACTCCAGCCCTTCCTCTGACTCTGGGCTCCTGTCTGTCGACACTCTGGGGGTGACGGGGCCGTCTCCTCCTGCTGGAACTGTCGGAGAGCGTCTC
Source organism: Atractosteus spatula (assembly GCF_055471065.1). Classification (NCBI taxonomy): domain Eukaryota; kingdom Metazoa; phylum Chordata; class Actinopteri; order Semionotiformes; family Lepisosteidae; genus Atractosteus; species Atractosteus spatula. Next base: position 72,541 of record NW_028296891.1, read on the forward strand.
CTGCCCATCCAGACTCCAGCCCTTCCTCTGACTCTGGGCTCCTGTCTGTCGACACTCTGGGGGTGACGGGGCCGTCTCCTCCTGCTGGAACTGTCGGAGAGCGTCTCCTGCCCATCCAGACTCCAGCCCTTCCTCTGACTCTGGGCTCCTGTCTGTCGACACTCTGGGGGTGACGGGGCCGTCTCCTCCTGCTGGAACTGTCGGAGAGAGTCTCCTGCCCAGCCAGACTCCAGCCCTTCCTCTGACTCTGGGCTCCTGTCTGTCGACACTCTGGGGGTGACGGGGCCGTCTCCTCCTGCTGGAACTGTCGGAGAGCGTCTCCTGCCCATCCAGACTCCAGCCCTTCCTCTGACTCTGGGCTCCTGTCTGTCTACACTCTGGGGGTGACAGGGCCCTTCTCCTCCTGCTGGAGCTATCGGAGAGAGTCTCCTGCCCATCCAGACTCCAGCCCTTCCTCTGACTCTGGGCTCCTGTCTGTCTACACTCTGGGGGTGACAGGGCCGTCTCCTCCTGCTGGAACTGTCGGAGAGCGTCTCCTGCCCATCCAGACTCCAGCCCTTCCTCTGACTCTGGGCTCCTGTCTGTCGACACTCTGGGGGTGACAGGGCCGTCTCCTCCTGCTGGAACTGTCGGAGAGAGTCTCCTGCCCATCCAGACTCCAGCCCTTCCTCTGACTCTGGGCTCCTGTCTGTCTACACTCTGGGGGTGACGGGGCCGTCTCCTCCTGCTGGAACTGTCGGAGAGCGTCTCCTGCCCATCCAGACTCCAGCCCTTCCTCTGACTCTGGGCTCCTGTCTGTCTACACTCTGGGGGTGACGGGGCCGTCTCCTCCTGCTGGAACTGTCGGAGAGAGTCTCCTGCCCAGCCAGACTCCAGCCCTTCCTCTGACTCTGGGCTCCTGTCTGTCGACACTCTGGGGGTGACGGGGCCGTCTCCTCCTGCTGGAACTGTCGGAGAGAGTCTCCTGCCCATCCAGACTCCAGCCCTTCCTCTGACTCTGGGCTCCTGTCTGTCGACACTCTGGGGGTGACGGGGCCGTCTCCTCCTGCTGGAACTGTCGGAGAGCGTCTCCTGCCCATCCAGACTCCAGCCCTTCCTCTGACTCTGGGCTCCTGTCTGTCGACACTCTGGGGGTGACGGGGCCGTCTCCTCCTGCTGGAACTGTCGGAGAGAGTCTCCTGCCCATCCCGACTCCAGCCCTTCCTCTGCAGTGTTGAACTGGCTCTGCCTGTTGTGAAGTCACTCTGGAAAGCGTTTTGAGAAGGCGCTCTGAAAGGCGCAATATGAAATGAAGCTTCGTCCCTCAGGCTGTCAGGCTCTACCGGCGCGCACCCCAGTTCCAGAAACGGGGTTGAAGTTCCCCCAGTGTGTTGTGTAGCTTGTATGTATTTTACCTTCTGATTTGCACTGTGTGTATCCTGTCGGCGACGTCGGTGTCCTGCCCGTATTTGTTCTCCTGTCTCTCTGTGTCACTGTCTCCTCTCGTCCTGCTGCTCTTCTGTCACTCTGTCGCCTCTCCTCCTGCTGCTCTCCTGTCTCTCTGTGTCACTTTGTCTCCTCTCGTCCTGCTGCTCTCCTGTCTCTCTGTGTCACTGTGTCTCCTCTCGCCTGCTGCTCTCCTGTCTCTCTGTCTCCTCTCGTTCTGCTGCTCTCCTGTCTCTGTGTCTCCCCTCTCCTCCTGCTCTCCTGTCTCTCTCTGTCTCCCCTCTCCTGCTGCTCCGATCCTGTCTGTCTCCTCTCGTCCTGCGGCTCTCCTGTCACTCTGTCTCCTCTCGTCCTGCTGCTCTCCTGTCTCTGTGTGTCACTGCCCGTATTTGCACGGTGGACCAGGAGGAAGGATGTGTCTTTCCACTGTGTGCCTGTACGTGGCTGGAGTGACACATAAACGTCAACTTGACCTGAAGGGCCCATTTCGATCGTAGCAGCGCATCTTGTCCAGAAGAGGGCAGGCTGTTCCTCGTTATGGGCCTCGTCTTGGAAAATCTGCCGCTGTCTGAACTGGGGAATTCTGGGACCTGGCCTTTAACTCACAGGCGGCAAATTCAGGAGAAGCCATATTTACGTCATGTGGAAGGTTACAATTATTCTTTCTATGTGCGTTCTGGACCTCCACTGCCGGACCAGCTGTCTTAACGGAACCGGACCTGAACCACCGGACCGGCTGTCCTCCTGGTGTAACAGGACCGGATCAGGACCATCGGTCCATCCAGTATGTCAGTGTTCATTGCAGGTTTTCTTCACAACTTCTTAAGATGCAAATTCAACTGCTTTTGATCTGCCCCTGCTCTAGCCCTCAGAAAGCAGGACTGGGGTGCTCATGAGCGTTTCCGATCATCAGAAACCACAGAGGACGGGGAGTGTTCTGCCACTCCTTCGCTGCAGGTCCGGCTGTGTCTCGTGCGAAGGAGGAGCTCTCGGGCTGTGCACTGGAGGGAAGGGGGTTGCAGGTTCAAAGCCGGGGAGCCCTTTTGCAGGGCACAGCTCTGCCGCCTGCCCCTCGAGCGAAGTGCCTGACAGACGTCAAGGGATGACAGAGCCAGTAGCGTGAGGAGTGAGTAAATTGAGTCAGTAATGAGCTGAGGCCCCCGGCCAGTACTGCAGTAAAAACACAGGACAGCCCAGTGAGATCAGGGTAAAAACACAGGACAGCGCAGTAGAGCCCAGTGAGATCGGGGTAAAAACACAGGACAGTGCAGTAGAGCCCAGTGAGATCAGGGTAAAAACACAGTAGAGCCCAGTGAGATCAGGGTAAAAACACAGGACAGCGCAGTGAGATCAGGGTAAAAACACAGGACATCCCAGTGAGATCAGGGTAAAAACACAGGACAGCGCAGTAGAGCCCAGTGAGACCAGGGTAAAAACACAGTACAGTCCAGTGAGATCAGGGTAAAAACACAGGACAGCGCAGTAGAGCCCAGTGAGATCAGGGTAAAAACACAGTACAGCCCAGTGAGATCGGGGTAAAAACACAGTACAGTGCAGTACAGCCCAGTGAGATCGGGGTAAAAACACAGGACAGCGCAGTCCAGCCCAGTGAGATCAGGGTAAAAACACAGTCCAGCCCAGTGAGATCAGGGTAAAAACACAGGACAGTGTGGTAATAAGTGCTCTGGGTGCTGGTCTGATGAGTCAGCTGCTCATGGTGTCTCACTTCCTCCTGCTGGAAACTCTTTCTCTTTCTCTACAGGACAGCTGAGCTCCGAGCTGGGTGAGTAAAGACAGATCCCGAGTGATTATTTAATCAACAGAGAGAGAGAGGGAGAGAGAGAGAGAGAGAGGCTCAGGTTGGCTCAGGTTAGCTGTGGGACTTCAGCACAGCCCTGGGAGACAAGAGTACCTGTCGGACAGACAGACAGCGGTCGGGTCCCGCTGCCGGTCCGGCGCTTCCTGTAGTCAGAGCTGTTTCAGCGGCCCAAACCGGCCCGGTTCTCCGACGACGTTGTGGGGGGGCTTTATTTTCTAATTAGGCGATAAACGCGTCATCTGGCAGTCGGGCGACAGCGGCGAGGACCTCAGGGTGCGCACCTGCGGCGGAGAAGCGCCCGTCAACTCGGAGCCGCTTTTTTTTCAGTGCATGAAAGAGCGTGGAGTAACAGTTCAAGACAAACCCCATCGTCAAGGGGGTACAAAGCGCGAAATAAAAACAATTTCTGAGAAGGGTTCAAGCAAATTGGAGTCTGCACCGCTTTCGCAGTTGAAACAGTCTGCAGATACTGCTTCCCACCCGGTTTCAAGTGCTCAGACTCAGGACGTTCATTACCAGCGAGATTTTAGTGTCGTTTTCGACGGGGCTGAAACGCAACGTGACGACTTTTTCTCCACAGCAAACACCAGCCTCGGTCTCTCTCTCTCTTTTTATTAATATCAAGGTTGCAGCTCGGTCCAGAAAGGGACATGGCCGACATAAACGGGGGAATCGTTTCAGGGCTCCAGTTTTTCACACACGGAAAAAGAAAACCACAACGTGCTTCCGCTTCCGGCTTCACGACCGCTTGGCGAGGGGAATAAAAAGATCAAACCAATGCGTTCGCGCGTGTCAGACGAGAGGGGCCCCCAGTGTTGTTTCTGCAACAGCAGTACCTGGATCAACTCGGTGTATAGCGCCCTGCAGCTCCCAGCTGGCCGCCCCACCGGAGCCCAGCAGGGGTGAGCCTGGCCAGTACCTGGAGGGGAGACTCCTGGGAAAACACTAAGGTTGCTGCTGGGAGAGGTGTGAGTGGGGCCAGCAGGGGGCGCTCTCACCCTGCGCTCTGTGGGGGTCCTGATGCCCCAGTATAGTGACGGGGACACTGGACTGTAAACAGGCGCCGTCCTGCGGATGAGACGTCAAACCAAGGTCTTGACTCTCTGTGGTCATTAACAATCCCAGGGTGTCACTCGAGAAGAGTAGGGGTGTCACCCCGGTGTCCTGGTCTTTACCCATCATGGCCTCCTAATAACCCCCCTCTCTGAACTGGCTTCATCCCTCTGCTCTCCTCCCGACTGAGAGCTGGTGTGTGGGGAGAGGACTGGAGTGTCACCCAGGTGGGGCTGCACACTGGTGGTGGTAGTGGGATCCCCAGGACCTGTAAAGAGCTGCACACTGGTGGCGTTAGTGGGATCCCCATGACCTGTCAAGAGTTGCACACTGGTGGCGGTAGTGGGATCCCCAGGACCTGTCAAGAGCCGCACACTGGTGGCGGTAGTGGGATCCCCAGGACCTGTAAAGAGCCGCACACTGGTGGCGGTAGTGGGATCCCCAGGACCTGTAAAGAGCCGCACACTGGTGGCGGTAGTGGGATCCCCAGGACCTGTAAAGAGCCGCACACTGGTGGCGGTAGTGGGATCCCCAGGACCTGTAAAGAGTTGCACACTGGTGGCGGTAGTGGGATCCCCATGACCTGTAAAGAGCTGCACACTGGTGGCGGTAGTGGGATCCCCATGACCTGTCAAGAGTTGCACACTGGTGGCGGTAGTGGGATCCCCAGGACCTGTAAAGAGCTGCACACTGGTGGCGGTAGTGGGATCCCCAGGACCTGTCAAGAGTTGCACACTGGTGGCGGTAGTGGGATCCCCATGACCTGTAAAGAGCTGCACACTGGTGGCGGTAGTGGGATCCCCATGACCTGTCAAGAGTTGCACACTGGTGGCGGTAGTGGGATCCCCAGGACCTGTAAAGAGCTGCACACTGGTGGCGGCAGTGGGATCCCCAGGACATGTAAAGAGCTGCACACTGGTGGCGGCAGTGGGATCCCCATGACCTGTAAAGAGCTGCACACTGGTGGCGGCAGTGGGATCCCCATGACCTGTCAAGAGCTGCACACTGGTGGCGGCAGTGGGATCCCCATGACCTGTAAAGAGCTGCACACTGGTGGCGGTAGTGGGATCCCCATGACCTGTCAAGAGCTGCACACTGGTGGCGGTAGTGGGATCCCCAGGACATGTAAAGAGCTGCACACTGGTGGCGGTAGTGGGATCCCCATGACCTGTCAAGAGTTGCACACTGGTGGCGGTAGTGGGATCCCCATGACCTGTAAAGAGCTGCACACTGGTGGCGGTAGTGGGATCCCCAGGACCTGTAAAGAGCTGCACACTGGTGGCGGCAGTGGGATCCCCATGACCTGTAAAGAGCTGCACACTGGTGGCGGCAGTGGGATCCCCATGACCTGTAAAGAGCTGCACACTGGTGGCGGTAGTGGGATCCCCATGACCTGTAAAGAGCTGCACACTGGTGGCGGTAGTGGGATCCCCATGACCTGTAAAGAGCTGCACACTGGTGGCGGTAGTGGGATCCCCAGGACCTGTAAAGAGCTGCACACTGGTGGCGGTAGTGGGATCCCCAGGACCTGTAAAGAGCTGCACACTGGTGGCGGCAGTGGGATCCCCATGACCTGTAAAGAGCTGCACACTGGTGGCGGCAGTGGGATCCCCATGACCTGTAAAGAGCTGCACACTGGTGGCGGTAGTGGGATCCCCATGACCTGTAAAGAGCTGCACACTGGTGGCGGTAGTGGGATCCCCATGACCTGTAAAGAGCTGCACACTGGTGGCGGTAGTGGGATCCCCAGGACCTGTAAAGAGCTGCACACTGGTGGCGGTAGTGGGATCCCCAGGACCTGTAAAGAGCTGCACACTGGTGGCGGTAGTGGGATCCCCATGACCTGTAAAGAGCTGCACACTGGTGGTGGTAGTGGGATCCCCAGGACCTGTAAAGAGCTGCACACTGGTGGTGGTAGTGGGATCCCCATGACCTCTAAAGAGCTGCACACTGGTGGCGGCAGTGGGATCCCCATGACCTGTGAAGAGCTCCGAGTGGAGTGTCCAGAAAAAGCGCTATGTAAGTGTAAGGAGTTATTAATTATTATGATTATTATTTCTTCAGCTGTTTTTTCAAAAGGACGGCAGTGTGACGCGCTCGTTAAGCTCTCTTGGTGAGGACGTGCGATTGTACGACGACACCCGCAGCTCTTCTGATCAGGGTACGAGATCTTCCTGCTCACACAGACGCGCAGAAGACACCGATATTAAACACAGAATCCACCGCCCCCCACCCGGGCACACAGAGGACCACAGCTACAGAGCTGTTCCTCTCGCACCGGTAACAGAGCGCCTGAACTGGGCAGACTGGGGTCACTGGATCACCCGAGAGACGACACCCGCAGCTCTTCTGATCAGGGTACGAGATCTTCCTGCTCACACAGAGGCGCAGAAGACACCGATATTAAACACAGAATCCACTGCCCCCCACCCGGGCACACAGAGGACCACAGCTACAGAGCTGTTCCTCTCGCACCGGTAACAGAGTGCCTGAACTGGGCAGACTGGGGTCACTGGGGGCCAGAGTCGCCGTGCACGGTCACAGGATCACCCGAGAGACAAAGCGCTATCTCTCCCGAGCGAGACCGGCACAAACGAATGAGGGGGGGTCTTCCTCGACTTCCTGCTGCAGAGAAACGTCAGAACTCCTGCCCCCCGCCCCACCCCACCCCGTACCCCAGTAACCCGATCGGAACAGGACGGCGCCGATCCATACCGTGTGGTTACCGTGCTCGGATCTGTCGGTGTGGTCGACACACACACACACACACACACACACACTGTGAGGATTTGTGTGAGATAATGCCATTCATGTTTATGTTTTTCCCGTTGTCCGGACAGGATCGTGGTGACTGCAGGCATGGGGAATTCGCAGAGCCTCCCAGACAAAAGGTTGTCCTATTTATTAATTATTATTATTATTATTATTATTATTAATGTTGTTGTTAGACCAGGAGGACAGGCGGTCCAGTGGTTTAGGTCCAGTCCTGCTAGACCAGGAGGACAGCCGGTCCAGTAGTTCAGGTCCAGTCCTGTTAGACCAGGAGGACAGCCGGTCCAGTGGTTTAGGTCCAGTCCTGTTAGACCAGGAGGACAGCCGGTCCGCTGGTTCTGGTCCAGTCCAGCCGGTCCGGTGGCTCAGGCCCGGTCCAGTTACACCAGGAGTGTGCTCGTCTCCCCTCAGCGCCAGCATGTCCTCCGCCTGCCTGCTCCCGGAGGAGGAGGAGAGCTACCCGCTGGCCCGGCTCCAGCAGGAGGCGGAGGTGAGCTCCCTGTGCTCCGAGCCCGCCTGCTCCATCTGCCTGGGCGGCTTCTCCGACCCGGTGCGCACCGAGTGCGGCCACGAGTTCTGCCGGTGCTGCATCGAGACCTACTGGGCCGACCACGAGCCCACCTGCCCCCAGTGCCGCCGGGTCTGTGACCCGGCCAGGACCGTGAGCAGAGAGGAGGTGAGCCAGAGGGGGCGCTGTAGGCCGCCGAACCCATCCGGATGGGCAGCTTGTTCCCCCCTCCCACCCCTCTCTGTGTACAGTAGAGCCCCCTGTCCTGACTGGAGGAGCTCACCCAGCTGTGTCTGGAGAGAAGCCAGGGCCTCGGCTTGTTCCCCCCTTCCACCCCTCTCTGTGTACAGTAGAGCCTCCTGTCCTGACTGGAGGAGCTCACCCAGCTGTGTCTGGAGAGAAGCCAGGGTATCAGCTTGTTCCCCCCTCCCACCTCCCTCTGTGTACAGTAGAGCCTCCTGTCCTGACTGGAGGAGCTCACCCAGCGGCGTGTAGAGAGAAGACAGGGTATCTGCTTGTTCCCCCCTCCCACCCCTCTCTGTGTACAGTAGAGCCTCCTGTCCTGACTGGAGGATCTCACCCAGCTGTGTCTGGAGAGAAGCCAGGGTATCGACTTGTTCCCCCCTCCCACCCCTCTCTGTGTACAGTAGAGCCTCCTGTCCTGACTGGAGGAGCTCACCCAGCTGTGTCTGGAGAGAAGCCAGGGTCTCGGCTTGTTCCCCCCTCCCACCCCTCTCTGTGTACAGTAGAGCCCCTGTCCTCAGTGGTTAACGCCCGGTGTGTCCCCAGGGCCCTGGGAGGCCCGTCCAGCTGGTCAAGGTCGGCGCCGATGGCTCCCTGCTGCTCCACCAGGACGTCCTGCAGAACTGCTTCCTGCGCCAGGACGTGAGGCAGACTCCGGTCTGCGTGGTGGCCATCGTCGGGGAGAGGAGGATGGGCAAGTCCTTCCTCCTGAACTACCTCCTGCGCAAGCTGTCCAGAATGGTGAGCACTCCCCTCCCCCGCCACTCTCTGTGTAGAGCACTGTCTCCTGTCACCCTCCCCCGCCACTCTCTGTGTAGAGCACTGTCTCCCGTCACCCTCCCCCGCCACTCTCTGTGTAGAGCACTGTCTCCCGTCACCCTCCCCCGCCACTCTCTGTGTAGACCAGTCTCCTGTCACCCTCCCCCGCCACTCTCTGTGTAGAGCACTGTCTCCTGTCACCCTCCCCCGCCACTCTCTGTGTAGAGCACTGTCTCCTGTCATCCTCCCCCGCCACTCTCTGTGTAGAGCACTGTCTCCTGTCACCCTCCCCCGCCACTCTCTGTGTAGACCAGTCTCCTGTCACCCTCCCCCGCCACTCTCTGTGTAGACCAGTCTCCCGTCACCCTCCCCCGCCACTCTCTGTGTAGATCACTCTCTCCCGTCACCCTCCCCCGCCACTCTCTGTGTAGAGCACTGTCTCCCGTCACCCTCCCCCGCCACTCTCTGTGTAGATCACTCTCTCCCGTCACCCTCCCCCGCCACTCTCTGTGTAGAGCACTGTCTCCCGTCACCCTCCCCCGCCACTCTCTGTGTAGAGCAGTCTCCCGTCACCCTCCCCCGCCACTCTCTGTGTAGAGCACTGTCTCCAGTGACCCTCCCCCGCCTCTCTCTGTGTAGATCACTGTCTCCCGTCACCCTCCCCCGCCACTCTCTGTGTAGAGCACTGTCTCCCGTCACCCTCCCCCGCCACTCTCTGTGTAGAGCACTGTCTCCCGTCACCCTCCCCCGCCACTCTCTGTGTAGAGCACTGTCTCCCGTCACCCTCCCCCGCCACTCTCTGTGTAGAGCGGTCTCCCGTCACCCTACCCCGCCACACTCTGTGTAGAGCACTGTCTCCCGTCACCCTCCCCCGCCACTCTCTGTGTAGAGCACTGTCTCCCGTCACCCTCCCCCGCCACTCTCTGTGTAGAGCACTCTCTCCCGTCACCCTCCCCCGCCACTCTCTGTGTAGAGCACTCTCTCCCGTCACCCTCCCCCGCCACTCTCTGTGTAGAGCACTGTCTCCCGTCACCCTCCCCCGCCACTCTCTGTGTAGAGCACTCTCTCCCGTCACCCTCCCCCGCCACTCTCTGTGTAGAGCACTCTCTCCCGTCATCCTCCCCCGCCACTCTCTGTGTAGATCACTGTCTCCCGTCACCCTCCCCCGCCACTCTCTGTGTAGAGCACTGTCTCCCGTCACCCTCCCCCGCCACTCTCTGTGTAGAGCAGTCTCCCGTCACCCTCCCCCGCCACTCTCTGTGTAGATCACTGTCTCCCGTCACCCTCCCCCGCCACTCTCTGTGTAGAGCACTGTCTACCGTCACCCTCCCCCGCCACTCTCTGTGTAGATCACTGTCTCCCGTCACCCTCCCCCGCCACTCTCTGTGTAGAGCACTGTCTCCCGTCACCCTCCCCCGCCACTCTCTGTGTAGAGCAGTCTCCCGTCATCCTCCCCCGCCACTCTCTGTGTAGAGCACTGTCTCCCGTCACCCTCCCCCGCCACTCTCTGTGTAGAGCACTGTCTCCCGTCACCCTCCCCCGCCACTCTCTGTGTAGAGCACTGTCTCCCGTCACCCTCCCCCGCCACTCTCTGTGTAGAGCACTGTCTCCCGTCACCCTCCCCCGCCACTCTCTGTGTAGAGCACTGTCTCCCGTCATCCTCCCCCGCCACTCTCTGTGTAGAGCACTGTCTCCCGTCACCCTCCCCCGCCACTCTCTGTGTAGAGCACTGTCTCCCGTCACCCTCCCCCGCCACTCTCTGTGTAGAGCAGTCTCCCGTCACCCTCCCCCGCCACTCTCTGTGTAGAGCACTGTCTCCCGTCACCCTCCCCCGCCACTCTCTGTGTAGAGCAGTCTCCCGTCACCCTCCCCCGCCACTCTCTGTGTAGAGCACTGTCTCCCGTCACCCTCCCCCGCCACTCTCTGTGTAGAGCACTGTCTCCCGTCACCCTCCCCCGCCACTCTCTGTGTAGAGCAGTCTCCCGTCACCCTCCCCCGCCACTCTCTGTGTAGAGCAGTCTCCCGTCACCCTCCCCCGTCACTCTCTGTGTAGAGCACTGTCTCCCGTCACCCTCCCCCGCCACTCTCTGTGTAGAGCACTGTCTCCCGTCACCCTCCCCCGCCACTCTCTGTGTAGAGCACTGTCTCCCGTCACCCTCCCCCGCCACTCTCTGTGTAGAGCACTGTCTCCCGTCACCCTCCCCCGCCACTCTCTGTGTAGAGCAGTCTCCCGTCACCCTCCCCCGCCACTCTCTGTGTAGAGCACTGTCTCCCGTCACCCTCCCCCGCCACTCTCTGTGTAGATCACTGTCTCCCGTCACCCTCCCCCGCCACTCTCTGTGTAGAGCACTGTCTCCCGTCACCCTCCCCCGCCACTCTCTGTGTAGAGCAGTCTCCCGTCACCCTCCCCCGCCACTCTCTGTGTAGAGCACTGTCTCCCGTCATCCTCCCCCGCCACTCTCTGTGTAGACCAGTCTCCCGTCACCCTCCCCCGCCACTCTCTGTGTAGAGCACTGTCTCCCGTCACCCTCCCCCGCCACTCTCTGTGTAGAGCACTGTCTCCCGTCACCCTCCCCCGCCACTCTCTGTGTAGAGCACTGTCTCCCGTCACCCTCCCCCGCCACTCTCTGTGTAGAGCACTCTCTCCCGTCACCCTCCCCCGCCACTCTCTGTGTAGATCACTGTCTCCCGTCATCCTCCCCCGCCACTCTGTGTAGATCACTGTCTCCCGTCATCCTCCCCCGCCACTCTCTGTGTAGATCACTGTCTCCCGTCACCCTCCCCCGCCACTCTCTGTGTAGAGCACTGTCTCCCGTCACCCTCCCCCGCCACTCTCTGTGTAGAGCAGTCTCCCGTCACCCTCCCCCGCCACTCTCTGTGTAGAGCACTGTCTCCCGTCACCCTCCCCCGCCACTCTCTGTGTAGAGCACTGTCTACTGTCACCCTCCCCCGCCACTCTCTGTGTAGAGCACTGTCTCCTGTCACCCTCCCCCGCCACTCTCTGTGTAGAGCAGTCTCCCGTCAACCTCCCCCGCCACTCTCTGTGTAGATCACTGTCTCCCGTCATCCTCCCCCGCCACTCTCTGTGTAGACCAGTCTCCCGTCACCCTCCCCCGCCACTCTCTGTGTAGAGCACTGTCTCCCGTCACCCTCCCCCGCCACTCTCTGTGTAGAGCACTGTCTCCCGTCACCCTCCCCCGCCACTCTCTGTGTAGAGCACTGTCTCCCGTCACCCTCCCCCGCCACTCTCTGTGTAGAGCACTGTCTCCCGTCACCCTCCCCCGCCACTCTCTGTGTAGAGCACTGTCTCCCGTCACCCTCCCCCGCCACTCTCTGTGTAGACCAGTCTCCCGTCACCCTCTGCCGCCACTCTCTGTGTAGATCACTGTCTCCCGTCACCCTCCCCCGCCACTCTCTGTGTAGAGCACTGTCTCCCGTCACCCTCCCCCGCCACTCTCTGTGTAGAGCACTGTCTCCCGTCACCCTCCCCCGCCACTCTCTGTGTAGAGCACTGTCTCCCGTCACCCTCCCCCGCCACTCTCTGTGTAGAGCACTGTCTCCCGTCACCCTCCCCCGCCACTCTCTGTGTAGATCACTGTCTCCCGTCATCCTCCCCCGCCACTCTCTGTGTAGATCACTGTCTCCCGTCATCCTCCCCCGCCACTCTCTGTGTAGAGCACTGTCTCCCGTCACCCTCCCCCGCCACTCTCTGTGTAGAGCACTGTCTCCCGTCACCCTCCCCCGCCACTCTCTGTGTAGAGCAGTCTCCTGTCACCCTCCCCCGCCACTCTCTGTGTAGAGCACTGTCTCCCGTCACCCTCCCCCGCCACTCTCTGTGTAGATCACTGTCTCCCGTCACCCTCCCCCGCCACTCTCTGTGTAGAGCACTGTCTCCCGTCACCCTCCCCCGCCACTCTCTGTGTAGAGCACTCTCTCCCGTCACCCTCCCCCGCCACTCTCTGTGTAGAGCACTCTCTCCCGTCACCCTCCCCCGCCACTCTCTGTGTAGAGCACTGTCTCCCGTCACCCTCCCCCGCCACTCTCTGTGTAGAGCACTGTCTCCCGTCACCCTCCCCCGCCACTCTCTGTGTAGAGCACTCTCTCCCGTCACCCTCCCCCGCCACTCTCTGTGTAGAGCACTCTCTCCCGTCATCCTCCCCCGCCACTCTCTGTGTAGATCACTGTCTCCCGTCACCCTCCCCCGCCACTCTCTGTGTAGAGCACTGTCTCCCGTCACCCTCCCCCGCCACTCTCTGTGTAGATCACTGTCTCCCGTCACCCTCCCCCGCCACTCTCTGTGTAGAGCACTGTCTACCGTCACCCTCCCCCGCCACTCTCTGTGTAGATCACTGTCTCCCGTCACCCTCCCCCGCCACTCTCTGTGTAGAGCACTGTCTCCCGTCACCCTCCCCCGCCACTCTCTGTGTAGAGCAGTCTCCCGTCATCCTCCCCCGCCACTCTCTGTGTAGAGCACTGTCTCCCGTCACCCTCCCCCGCCACTCTCTGTGTAGAGCACTGTCTCCCGTCACCCTCCCCCGCCACTCTCTGTGTAGAGCAGTCTCCCGTCACCCTCCCCCGCCACTCTCTGTGTAGAGCACTGTCTCCCGTCACCCTCCCCCGCCACTCTCTGTGTAGAGCACTGTCTCCCGTCACCCTCCCCCGCCACTCTCTGTGTAGAGCACTGTCTCCCGTCACCCTCCCCCGCCACTCTCTGTGTAGAGCACTGTCTCCCGTCACCCTCCCCCGCCACTCTCTGTGTAGAGCAGTCTCCCGTCACCCTCCCCCGCCACTCTCTGTGTAGAGCACTGTCTCCCGTCACCCTCCCCCGCCACTCTCTGTGTAGAGCAGTCTCCCGTCACCCTCCCCCGTCACTCTCTGTGTAGAGCACTGTCTCCCGTCACCCTCCCCCGCCACTCTCTGTGTAGATCACTGTCTCCCGTCACCCTCCCCCGCCACTCTCTGTGTAGAGCACTGTCTCCCGTCACCCTCCCCCGCCACTCTCTGTGTAGAGCACTGTCTCCCGTCACCCTCCCCCGCCACTCTCTGTGTAGAGCACTGTCTCCCGTCACCCTCCCCCGCCACTCTCTGTGTAGAGCAGTCTCCCGTCACCCTCCCCCGCCACTCTCTGTGTAGAGCACTGTCTCCCGTCACCCTCCCCCGCCACTCTCTCTGTAGATCACTGTCTCCCGTCATCCTCCCCCGCCACTCTCTGTGTAGAGCACTGTCTCCCGTCACCCTCCCCCGCCACTCTCTGTGTAGAGCAGTCTCCCGTCACCCTCCCCCGCCACTCTCTGTGTAGAGCACTGTCTCCCGTCATCCTCCCCCGCCACTCTCTGTGTAGACCAGTCTCCCGTCACCCTCCCCCGCCACTCTCTGTGTAGAGCACTGTCTCCCGTCACCCTCCCCCGCCACTCTCTGTGTAGAGCACTGTCTCCCGTCACCCTCCCCCGCCACTCTCTGTGTAGAGCACTGTCTCCCGTCATCCTCCCCCGCCACTCTGTGTAGATCACTGTCTCCCGTCATCCTCCCCCGCCACTCTCTGTGTAGATCACTGTCTCCCGTCACCCTCCCCCGCCACTCTCTGTGTAGAGCACTGTCTCCCGTCACCCTCCCCCGCCACTCTCTGTGTAGAGCAGTCTCCCGTCACCCTCCCCCGCCACTCTCTGTGTAGAGCACTGTCTCCCGTCACCCTCCCCCGCCACTCTCTGTGTAGATCACTGTCTCCTGTCACCCTCCCCCGCCACTCTCTGTGTAGAGCACTGTCTACTGTCACCCTCCCCCGCCACTCTCTGTGTAGAGCACTGTCTCCTGTCACCCTCCCCCGCCACTCTCTGTGTAGAGCAGTCTCCCGTCAACCTCCCCCGCCACTCTCTGTGTAGATCACTGTCTCCCGTCATCCTCCCCCGCCACTCTCTGTGTAGACCAGTCTCCTGTCACCCTCCCCCGCCACTCTCTGTGTAGAGCACTGTCTCCCGTCATCCTCCCCCGCCACTCTCTGTGTAGAGCACTGTCTCCCGTCACCCTCCCCCGCCACTCTCTGTGTAGATCACTGTCTCCCGTCATCCTCCCCCGCCACTCTCTGTGTAGAGCACTGTCTCCCGTCACCCTCCCCCGCCACTCTCTGTGTAGAGCACTGTCTCCCGTCACCCTCCCCCGCCACTCTCTGTGTAGATCACTGTCTCCCGTCATCCTCCCCCGCCACTCTCTGTGTAGATCACTGTCTCCCGTCATCCTCCCCCGCCACTCTCTGTGTAGAGCACTGTCTCCTGTCACCCTCCCCCGCCACTCTCTGTGTAGAGCACTGTCTCCCGTCACCCTCCCCCGCCACTCTCTGTGTAGAGCAGTCTCCTGTCACCCTCCCCCGCCACTCTCTGTGTAGAGCACTGTCTCCCGTCACCCTCCCCCGCCACTCTCTGTGTAGATCACTGTCTCCCGTCACCCTCCCCCGCCACTCTCTGTGTAGAGCAGTCTCCTGTCACCCTCCCCCGCCACTCTCTGTGTAGAGCACTGTCTCCCGTCACCCTCCCCCGCCACTCTCTGTGTAGAGCACTGTCTCCCGTCACCCTCCCCCGCCACTCTCTGTGTAGAGCACTGTCTCCCGTCACCCTCCCCCGCCACTCTCTGTGTAGAGCAGTCTCCTGTCACCCTCCCCCGCCACTCTCTGTGTAGATCACTGTCTCCTGTCACCCTCCCCCGCCACTCTCTGTGTAGAGCACTGTCTCCCGTCACCCTCCCCCGCCACTCTCTGTGTAGAGCACTCTCTCCCGTCACCCTCCCCCGCCACTCTCTGTGTAGATCACTGTCTCCCGTCATCCTCCCCCGCCACTCTCTCTGTAGAGCACTGTCTCCCGTCATCCTCCCCCGCCACTCTCTGTGTAGAGCACTGTCTCCCGTCATCCTCCCCCGCCACTCTCTGTGTAGAGCACTGTCTCCCGTCACCCTCCCCCGCCACTCTCTGTGTAGATCACTGTCTCCCGTCACCCTCCCCCGCCACTCTCTGTGTAGAGCACTGTCTCCCGTCACCCTCCCCCGCCACTCTCTGTGTAGAGCAGTCTCCTGTCACCCTCCCCCGCCACTCTCTGTGTAGATCACTGTCTCCCGTCACCCTCCCCCGCCACTCTCTGTGTAGAGCACTGTCTCCCGTCATCCTCCCACGCCACTCTCTGTGTAGAGCACTGTCTCCCGTCACCCTCCCCCGCCACTCTCTGTGTAGAGCGGTCTCCTGTCACCCTCCCCCGCCACTCTCTGTGTAGAGCACTGTCTCCCGTCACCCTCCCCCGCCACTCTCTCTGTAGATCACTGTCTCCTGTCATCCTCCCCCGCCACTCTCTGTGTAGAGCACTGTCTCCTGTCACCCTCCCCCGCCACTCTCTGTGTAGAGCACTGTCTCCCGTCACCCTCCCCCGCCACTCTCTGTGTAGAGCACTGTCTCCCGTCACCCTCCCCCGCCACTCTCTGTGTAGAGCACTGTCTCCCGTCACCCTCCCCCGCCACTCTCTGTGTAGATCACTGTCTCCCGTCACCCTCCCCCGCCACTCTCTGTGTAGACCAGTCTCCCGTCACCCTCCCCCGCCACTCTCTGTGTAGACCAGTCTCCCGTCACCCTCCCCCGCCACTCTCTGTGTAGATCACTGTCTCCTGTCACCCTCCCCCGCCACTCTCTGTGTAGAGCACTGTCTCCCGTCACCCTCCCCCGCCACTCTCTGTGTAGAGCACTGTCTCCCGTCACCCTCCCCCGCCACTCTCTGTGTAGACCAGTCTCCTGTCACCCTCCGCCGCCACTCTCTGTGTAGATCACTGTCTCCCGTCACCCTCCCCCGCCACTCTCTGTGTAGAGCACTGTCTCCCGTCACCCTCCCCCGCCACTCTCTGTGTAGAGCACTGTCTCCCGTCACCCTCCCCCGCCACTCTCTGTGTAGATCACTGTCTCCCGTCATCCTCCCCCGCCACTCTTTGTGTAGAGCACTGTCTCCCGTCACCCTCCCCCGCCACTCTCTGTGTAGAGCACTGTCTCCCGTCACCCTCCCCCGCCACTCTCTGTGTAGAGCACTGTCTCCCGTCACCCTCCCCCGCCACTCTCTGTGTAGAGCACTGTCTCCCGTCACCCTCCCCCGCCACTCTCTGTGTAGATCACTCTCTCCCGTCACCCTCCCCCGCCACTCTCTGTGTAGATCACTGTCTCCCGTCACCCTCCCCCGCCACTCTCTGTGTAGATCACTGTCTCCCGTCACCCTCCCCCGCCACTCTCTGTGTAGAGCACTGTCTCCCGTCACCCTCCCCCGCCACTCTCTGTGTAGATCACTGTCTCCCGTCACCCTCCCCCGCCACTCTCTGTGTAGATCACTGTCTCCCGTCACCCTCCCCCGCCACTCTCTGTGTAGAGCAGTCTCCTGTCACCCTCCCCCGCCACTCTCTGTGTAGAGCACTGTCTCCCGTCACCCTCTCCCGCCACTCTCTGTGTAGATCACTGTCTCCTGTCATCCTCCCCCGCCACTCTCTGTGTAGAGCACTGTCTCCTGTCACCCTCCCCCGCCACTCTCTGTGTAGATCACTGTCTCCCGTCACCCTCCCCCGCCACTCTCTGTGTAGAGCACTGTCTCCCGTCACCCTCCCCCGCCACTCTCTGTGTAGAGCAGTCTCCTGTCACCCTCCCCCGCCACTCTCTGTGTAGAGCACTGTCTCCTGTCATCCTCCCCCGCCACTCTCTGTGTAGACCAGTCTCCTGTCACCCTCCCCCGCCACTCTCTGTGTAGATCACTGTCTCCCGTCATCCTCCCCCGCCACTCTCTGTGTAGAGCACTGTCTCCCGTCACCCTCCCCCGCCACTCTCTGTGTAGAGCACTGTCTCCTGTCACCCTCCCCCGCCACTCTCTGTGTAGAGCACTGTCTCCCGTCACCCTCCCCCGCCACTCTCTGTGTAGAGCACTGTCTCCCGTCACCCTCCCCCGCCACTCTCTGTGTAGAGCACTGTCTCCCGTCACCCTCCCCCGCCACTCTCTGTGTAGAGCAGTCTCCTGTCACCCTCCCCCGCCACTCTCTGTGTAGATCACTGTCTCCTGTCACCCTCCCCCGCCACTCTCTGTGTAGAGCACTGTCTCCCGTCACCCTCCCCCGCCACTCTCTGTGTAGAGCACTCTCTCCCGTCACCCTCCCCCGCCACTCTCTGTGTAGATCACTGTCTCCCGTCATCCTCCCCCGCCACTCTCTCTGTAGAGCACTGTCTCCCGTCATCCTCCCCCGCCACTCTCTGTGTAGAGCACTGTCTCCCGTCATCCTCCCCCGCCACTCTCTGTGTAGAGCACTGTCTCCCGTCACCCTCCCCCGCCACTCTCTGTGTAGATCACTGTCTCCCGTCACCCTCCCCCGCCACTCTCTGTGTAGAGCACTGTCTCCCGTCACCCTCCCCCGCCACTCTCTGTGTAGAGCAGTCTCCTGTCACCCTCCCCCGCCACTCTCTGTGTAGATCACTGTCTCCCGTCACCCTCCCCCGCCACTCTCTGTGTAGAGCACTGTCTCCCGTCATCCTCCCACGCCACTCTCTGTGTAGAGCACTGTCTCCCGTCACCCTCCCCCGCCACTCTCTGTGTAGAGCGGTCTCCTGTCACCCTCCCCCGCCACTCTCTGTGTAGAGCACTGTCTCCCGTCACCCTCCCCCGCCACTCTCTCTGTAGATCACTGTCTCCTGTCATCCTCCCCCGCCACTCTCTGTGTAGAGCACTGTCTCCTGTCACCCTCCCCCGCCACTCTCTGTGTAGAGCACTGTCTCCCGTCACCCTCCCCCGCCACTCTCTGTGTAGAGCACTGTCTCCCGTCACCCTCCCCCGCCACTCTCTGTGTAGAGCACTGTCTCCCGTCACCCTCCCCCGCCACTCTCTGTGTAGATCACTGTCTCCCGTCACCCTCCCCCGCCACTCTCTGTGTAGACCAGTCTCCCGTCACCCTCCCCCGCCACTCTCTGTGTAGACCAGTCTCCCGTCACCCTCCCCCGCCACTCTCTGTGTAGATCACTGTCTCCTGTCACCCTCCCCCGCCACTCTCTGTGTAGAGCACTGTCTCCCGTCACCCTCCCCCGCCACTCTCTGTGTAGAGCACTGTCTCCCGTCACCCTCCCCCGCCACTCTCTGTGTAGACCAGTCTCCTGTCACCCTCCGCCGCCACTCTCTGTGTAGATCACTGTCTCCCGTCACCCTCCCCCGCCACTCTCTGTGTAGAGCACTGTCTCCCGTCACCCTCCCCCGCCACTCTCTGTGTAGAGCACTGTCTCCCGTCACCCTCCCCCGCCACTCTCTGTGTAGATCACTGTCTCCCGTCATCCTCCCCCGCCACTCTTTGTGTAGAGCACTGTCTCCCGTCACCCTCCCCCGCCACTCTCTGTGTAGAGCACTGTCTCCCGTCACCCTCCCCCGCCACTCTCTGTGTAGAGCACTGTCTCCCGTCACCCTCCCCCGCCACTCTCTGTGTAGAGCACTGTCTCCCGTCACCCTCCCCCGCCACTCTCTGTGTAGATCACTCTCTCCCGTCACCCTCCCCCGCCACTCTCTGTGTAGATCACTGTCTCCCGTCACCCTCCCCCGCCACTCTCTGTGTAGATCACTGTCTCCCGTCACCCTCCCCCGCCACTCTCTGTGTAGAGCACTGTCTCCCGTCACCCTCCCCCGCCACTCTCTGTGTAGATCACTGTCTCCCGTCACCCTCCCCCGCCACTCTCTGTGTAGATCACTGTCTCCCGTCACCCTCCCCCGCCACTCTCTGTGTAGAGCAGTCTCCTGTCACCCTCCCCCGCCACTCTCTGTGTAGAGCACTGTCTCCCGTCACCCTCTCCCGCCACTCTCTGTGTAGATCACTGTCTCCTGTCATCCTCCCCCGCCACTCTCTGTGTAGAGCACTGTCTCCTGTCACCCTCCCCCGCCACTCTCTGTGTAGATCACTGTCTCCCGTCACCCTCCCCCGCCACTCTCTGTGTAGAGCACTGTCTCCCGTCACCCTCCCCCGCCACTCTCTGTGTAGAGCAGTCTCCTGTCACCCTCCCCCGCCACTCTCTGTGTAGAGCACTGTCTCCTGTCATCCTCCCCCGCCACTCTCTGTGTAGACCAGTCTCCTGTCACCCTCCCCCGCCACTCTCTGTGTAGATCACTGTCTCCCGTCATCCTCCCCCGCCACTCTCTGTGTAGAGCACTGTCTCCCGTCACCCTCCCCCGCCACTCTCTGTGTAGAGCACTGTCTCCCGTCACCCTCCCCCGCCACTCTCTGTGTAGAGCACTGTCTCTCGTCACCCTCCCCCGCCACTCTCTGTGTAGAGCACTCTCTCCCGTCACCCTCCCCCGCCACTCTCTGTGTAGAGCACTGTCTCCCGTCACCCTCCCCCGCCACTCTCTGTGTAGAGCACTGTCTCCCGTCACCCTCCCCCGCCACTTGCTGTGTAGAGCACTGTCTCCCGTCACCCTCCCCCGCCACTCTCTGTGTAGATCACTGTCTCCTGTCATCCTCCCCCGCCACTCTCTGTGTAGAGCACTGTCTCCTGTCACCCTCCCCCGCCACTCTCTGTGTAGACCAGTCTCCTGTCACCCTCCCCCGCCACTCTCTGTGTAGATCACTGTCTCCTGTCACCCTCCCCCGCCACTCTCTGTGTAGATCACTGTCTCCTGTCACCCTCCCCCGCCACTCTCTGTGTAGAGCACTGTCTCCCGTCACCCTCCCCCGCCACTCTCTGTGTAGATCACTGTCTCCTGTCATCCTCCCCCGCCACTCTCTGTGTACAGCACTGTCTCCCTGTCACCCTCCCCCGCCACTCTCTGTGTAGAGCACTGTCTCCTGTCACCCTCCCCCGCCACTCTCTGTGTAGACCAGTCTCCTGTCACCCTCCCCCGCCACTCTCTGTGTAGATCACTCTCTCTTGTCACCCTCCCCCGCCACTCTCTGTGTAGAGCACTGTCTCCTGTCACCCTCCCCCACCACTCTCTGTGTAGATCACTGTCTCCTGTCACCCTCCCCCGCCACTCTCTGTGTAGAGCACTGTCTCCCGTCACCCTCCCCCACCACTCTCTGTGTAGACCAGTCTCCCGTCACCCTCCCCCGCCACTCTCTGTGTAGAGCACTGTCTCCCGTCACCCTCCCCCGCCACTCTCTGTGTAGATCACTGTCTCCCGTCACCCTCCCCCGCCACTCTCTGTGTAGACCAGTCTCCTGTCACCCTCTGCCGCCACTCTCTGTGTAGATCACTGTCTCCCGTCACCCTCCCCCGCCACTCTCTGTGTAGAGCACTGTCTCCCGTCACCCTCCCCCGCCACTCTCTGTGTAGACCAGTCTCCTGTCACCCTCCCCCGCCACTCTCTGTGTAGATCACTGTCTCCCGTCATCCTCCCCCGCCACTCTTTGTGTAGAGCACTGTCTCCCGTCACCCTCCCCCGCCACTCTCTGTGTAGAGCACTGTCTCCCGTCACCCTCCCCCGCCACTCTCTGTGTAGAGCACTGTCTCCCGTCACCCTCCCCCGCCACTCTCTGTGTAGAGCACTGTCTCCCGTCACCCTCCCCCGCCACTCTCTGTGTAGATCACTGTCTCCCGTCACCCTCCCCCGCCACTCTCTGTGTAGAGCATGTCTCCCGTCACCCTCCCCCGCCACTCTCTGTGTAGAGCACTCTCTCCCGTCACCCTCCCCCGCCACTCTCTGTGTAGAGCACTGTCTCCCGTCACCCTCCCCC
The DNA here is from genome assembly GCF_055471065.1 of Atractosteus spatula. Taxonomy (NCBI): domain Eukaryota; kingdom Metazoa; phylum Chordata; class Actinopteri; order Semionotiformes; family Lepisosteidae; genus Atractosteus; species Atractosteus spatula. The sequence continues at coordinate 93,819 of NW_028296891.1, forward strand.
GCCACTCTCTGTGTAGAGCAGTCTCCCGTCACCCTCCCCCGCCACTCTCTGTGTAGATCACTGTCTCCCGTCACCCTCCCCCGCCACTCTCTGTGTAGAGCACTGTCTCCTGTCACCCTCCCCCGCCACTCTCTGTGTAGACCAGTCTCCCGTCACCCTCTGCCGCCACTCTCTGTGTAGATCACTGTCTCCTGTCACCCTCCCCCGCCACTCTCTGTGTAGAGCACTGTCTCCCGTCACCCTCCCCCGCCACTCTCTGTGTAGAGCAGTCTCCTGTCACCCTCCCCCGCCACTCTCTGTGTAGAGCACTGTCTCCTGTCGTCCTCCCCCGCCACTCTCTGTGTAGACCAGTCTCCTGTCACCCTCCCCCGCCACTCTCTGTGTAGATCACTGTCTCCCGTCACCCTCCCCCGCCACTCTCTGTGTAGATCACTGTCTCCTGTCATCCTCCCCCGCCACTCTCTGTGTAGATCACTGTCTCCTGTCATCCTCCCCCGCCACTCTCTGTGTAGAGCACTGTCTCCCGTCACCCTCCCCCGCCACTCTCTGTGTAGATCACTGTCTCCCGTCACCCTCCCCCACCACTCTCTGTGTAGAGCAGTCTCCTGTCACCCTCCCCCGCCACTCTCTGTGTAGACCAGTCTCCCGTCACCCTCCCCCGCCACTCTCTGTGTAGAGCAGTCTCCTGTCACCCTCCCCCGCCACTCTCTGTGTAGACCAGTCTCCTGTCACCCTCCCCCGCCACTCTCTGTGTAGATCACTGTCTCCCGTCACCCTCCCCCGCCACTCTCTGTGTAGATCACTGTCTCCTGTCATCCTCCCCCGCCACTCTCTGTGTAGAGCACTGTCTCCTGTCACCCTCCCCCGCCACTCTCTGTGTAGAGCACTGTCTCCTGTCACCCTCCCCCGCCACTCTCTGTGTAGAGCAGTCTCCTGTCACCCTCCCCCGCCACTCTCTGTGTAGAGCACTGTTCCCGTCACCCTCCCCCGCCACTCTCTGTGTAGAGCACTGTCTCCTGTCATCCTCCCCCGCCACTCTCTGTGTAGAGCACTGTCTCCTGTCACCCTCCCCCGCCACTCTCTGTGTAGATCACTGTCTCCCGTCACCCTCCCCCGCCACTCTCTGTGTAGAGCACTGTCTCCCGTCACCCTCCCCCGCCACTCTCTGTGTAGACCAGTCTCCCGTCACCCTCCCCCGCCACTCTCTGTGTAGAGCACTGTCTCCCGTCACCCTCCCCCGCCACTCTCTGTGTAGACCAGTCTCCCGTCACCCTCTGCCGCCACTCTCTGTGTAGATCACTGTCTCCTGTCACCCTCCCCCGCCACTCTCTGTGTAGAGCACTGTCTCCCGTCACCCTCCCCCGCCACTCTCTGTGTAGAGCAGTCTCCTGTCACCCTCCCCCGCCACTCTCTGTGTAGAGCACTGTCTCCTGTCGTCCTCCCCCGCCACTCTCTGTGTAGACCAGTCTCCTGTCACCCTCCCCCGCCACTCTCTGTGTAGATCACTGTCTCCCGTCACCCTCCCCCGCCACTCTCTGTGTAGATCACTGTCTCCTGTCATCCTCCCCCGCCACTCTCTGTGTAGATCACTGTCTCCTGTCATCCTCCCCCGCCACTCTCTGTGTAGAGCACTGTCTCCCGTCACCCTCCCCCGCCACTCTCTGTGTAGATCACTGTCTCCCGTCACCCTCCCCCACCACTCTCTGTGTAGAGCAGTCTCCTGTCACCCTCCCCCGCCACTCTCTGTGTAGACCAGTCTCCCGTCACCCTCCCCCGCCACTCTCTGTGTAGAGCAGTCTCCTGTCACCCTCCCCCGCCACTCTCTGTGTAGACCAGTCTCCTGTCACCCTCCCCCGCCACTCTCTGTGTAGATCACTGTCTCCCGTCACCCTCCCCCGCCACTCTCTGTGTAGATCACTGTCTCCTGTCATCCTCCCCCGCCACTCTCTGTGTAGAGCACTGTCTCCTGTCACCCTCCCCCGCCACTCTCTGTGTAGAGCACTGTCTCCTGTCACCCTCCCCCGCCACTCTCTGTGTAGAGCAGTCTCCTGTCACCCTCCCCCGCCACTCTCTGTGTAGAGCACTGTTCCCGTCACCCTCCCCCGCCACTCTCTGTGTAGAGCACTGTCTCCTGTCATCCTCCCCCGCCACTCTCTGTGTAGAGCACTGTCTCCTGTCACCCTCCCCCGCCACTCTCTGTGTAGATCACTGTCTCCCGTCACCCTCCCCCGCCACTCTCTGTGTAGAGCACTGTCTCCCGTCACCCTCCCCCGCCACTCTCTGTGTAGACCAGTCTCCCGTCACCCTCCCCCGCCACTCTCTGTGTAGAGCACTGTCTCCCGTCACCCTCCCCCGCCACTCTCTGTGTAGAGCACTGTCTCCCGTCACCCTCCCCCGCCACTCTCTATGTAGAGCACTGTCTCCCGTCACCCTCCCCCGCCACTCTCTGTGTAGAGCACTGTCTCCCGTCACCCTCCCCCGCCACTCTCTGTGTAGAGCACTGTCTCCCGTCACCCTCCCCAGCCACTCGCTGTGTAGAGCACTGTCTCCCGTCACCCTCCCCCGCCACTCTCTGTGTAGATCACTGTCTCCTGTCACCCTCCCCCGCCACTCTCTGTGTAGAGCACTGTCTCCCGTCACCCTCCCCCGCCACTCTCTGTGTAGATCACTCTCTCCCGTCACCCTCCCCCGCCACTCTCTGTGTAGAGCACTGTCTCCCGTCACCCTCCCCCGCCACTCTCTGTGTAGAGCACTGTCTCCCGTCACCCTCCCCCGCCACTCTCTGTGTAGAGCACTGTCTCCCGTCACCCTCCCCCGCCACTCTCTGTGTACATCACTGTCTCCCGTCACCCTCCCCCGCCACTCTCTGTGTAGATCACTGTCTCCCGTCACCCTCCCCCGCCACTCTCTGTGTAGATCACTGTCTCCTGTCACCCTCCCCCGCCACTCTCTGTGTAGATCACTGTCTCCCGTCACCCTCCCCCGCCACTCTCTGTGTAGATCACTGTCTCCTGTCACCCTCCCCCGCCACTCTCTGTGTAGAGCAGTCTCCTGTCCCGTTGCTTGGTTCTGACCCGTGAGCTTGTGCCCCAGGAGCGTGTGGAGGACTGGATGGATGACGAGGGGCCTCTGCGCGGGTTCGAGTGGCAGCCGGGAACCAACAGCACCACAAGGGGCATCTTCATCTGGGACCGGCCCCTGTTTCTGGAGACGCTGGAGGGCAGGGTGAGGGGGGACAGGGGGGTCCCTGGTCTCTGTGCTGACTGTCTCTGTCTCTGTCTCTCAGACGGCCGTGTTCCTGCTGGACTCTGAGGGCAGGGTGAGGGGGGCTCTGGGGGTCCAGGGGGACAGGGGGGTCCCTGGTCTCTGTGCTGACTGTCTCTGTCTCTGTCTCTCAGACGGCCGTGTTCCTGCTGGACTCTGAGGGCAGGGTGAGGGGGGCTCTGGGGGTCCAGGGGGACAGGGGGGTCCCTGGTCTCTGTGCTGACTGTCTCTGTCTCTGTCTCTCAGACGGCCGTGTTCCTGCTGGACTCCGAGGGCAGGGTTATGGGGGCTCTGGGGGTCCAGGGGGACAGGGGGGTCCCTGGTCTCTGTGCTGACTGTCTCTGTCTCTGTCTCTCAGACGGCCGTGTTCCTGCTGGACTCTGAGGGCAGGGTGAGGGGGGCTCTGGGGGTCCAGGGGGACAGGGGGGTCCCTGGTCTCTGTGCTGACTGTCTCTGTCTCTGTCTATCAGACGGCCGTGTTCCTGCTGGACTCTGAGGGCAGGGTGAGGGGGGCTCTGGGGGTCCAGGGGGACAGGGGGGTCCCTGGTCTCTGTGCTGACTGTCTCTGTCTCTGTCTCTCAGACGGCCGTGTTCCTGCTGGACTCTGAGGGCAGGGTGAGGGGGGCTCTGGGGGTCCAGGGGGACAGGGGGGTCCCTGGTCTCTGTGCTGACTGTCTCTGTCTCTGTCTCTCAGACGGCCGTGTTCCTGCTGGACTCTGAGGGCAGGGTGAGGGGGGCTCTGGGGGTCCAGGGGGACAGGGGGGTCCCTGGTCTCTGTGCTGACTGTCTCTGTCTCTGTCTCTCAGACGGCCGTGTTCCTGCTGGACTCTGAGGGCAGGGTTATGGGGGCTCTGGGGGTCCAGGGGGACAGGGGGGTCCCTGGTCTCTGTGCTGACTGTCTCTGTCTCTGTCTCTCAGACGGCCGTGTTCCTGCTGGACTCTGAGGGCAGGGTGAGGGGGGCTCTGGGGGTCCAGGGGGACAGGGGGGTCCCTGGTCTCTGTGCTGACTGTCTCTGTCTCTGTCTCTCAGACGGCCGTGTTCCTGCTGGACTCTGAGGGCAGGGTGAGGGGGGCTCTGGGGGTCCAGGGGGACAGGGGGGTCCCTGGTCTCTGTGCTGACTGTCTCTGTCTCTGTCTCTCAGACGGCCGTGTTCCTGCTGGACTCTGAGGGCAGGGTGAGGGGGGCTCTGGGGGTCCAGGGGGACAGGGGGGTCCCTGGTCTCTGTGCTGACTGTCTCTGTCTCTGTCTCTCAGACGGCCGTGTTCCTGCTGGACTCTGAGGGCAGGGTGAGGGGGGCTCTGGGGGTCCAGGGGGACAGGGGGGTCCCTGGTCTCTGTGCTGACTGTCTCTGTCTCTGTCTCTCAGACGGCCGTGTTCCTGCTGGACTCCGAGGGCAGGGTGAGGGGGGCTCTGGGGGTCCAGGGGGACAGGGGGGTCCCTGGTCTCTGTGCTGACTGTCTCTGTCTCTGTCTCTCAGACGGCCGTGTTCCTGCTGGACTCCGAGGGCTGTATGGATCTGAATCGAAAGCCTGAGCTCAGTGTGAAGCTGTTGGCCCTGAGTGTCCTCCTGAGCTCCCACCTGGTGAGCCCCGCTGACCAGTACTGACCCTACTGAATCTCACTGAGCCCCGCTGACCCCTACTGACCCCACTGAATCTCACTGAGCCCTGCTGACCCCTACTGAACACCACTGAATCTCACTGAGCCCTGCTGACCCCTACTGAACCCCACTGAATCTCACTGAGCCCTGCTGACCCCTACTGACCCCACTGAATCTCACTGAGCCTTGCTGACCCCTACTGAACCCCACTGAACCTCACTGAGCCCTGCTGACCCCTACTGACCCCACTGAATCTCACTGAGCCTTGCTGACCCCTACTGAACCCCACTGAATCTCACTGAGCCCCGCTGACCAGTACTGACCCTACTGAATCTCACTGAGCCCCGCTGACCAGTACTGACCCCACTGAATCTCACTGAGCCCTGCTGACCCCTACTGAACCCCACTGAACCTCACTGAGCCCTGCTGACCCCTACTGACCCCTACTGAACCCCACTGAATCTCACTGAGCCTTGCTGACCCCTACTGACCCCACTGAATCTCACTGAGCCCTGCTGACCCCTACTGACCCCACTGAATCTCACTGAGCCCCGCTGACCCCTACTGACCCCTACTGAATCTCACTGAGCCCCGCTGACCCGTACTGACCCCACTGAATCTCACTGAGCCTTGCTGACCCCTACTGACCCCACTGAATCTCACTGAGCCCCGCTGACCCGTACTAACCCCACTGAATCTCACTGAGCCCTGCTGACCCCTACTGACCCCACTGAACCTCACTGAGCCCTGCTGACCCCTACTGACCCCTACTGAATCTCACTGAGCCCTGCTGACCCCTACTGACCCCACTGAATCTCACTGAGCCCTGCTGACCCCTACTGACCCCCACTGAACCTCACTGAGCCCTGCTGACCCCTACTGACCCCACTGAATCTCACTGAGCCCTGCTGACCTCTACTGAACCCCACTGAATCTCACTGAGCCCTGCTGACCCCTACTGACCCCACTGAATCTCACTGAGCCCTGCTGACCCCTACTGACCCCACTGAATCTCACTGAGCCCTGCTGACCCCTACTGACCCCACTGAACCTCACTGAGCCCTGCTGACCCCTACTGACCCCACTGAATCTCACTGAGCCCTGCTGACCCCTACTGACCCCACTGAATCTCACTGAGCCTCGCTGACCCCTACTGACCCCACTGAACCTCACTGAGCCCTGCTGACCCCTACTGACCCCTACTGAATCTCACTGAGCCCTGCTGACCCCTACTGAACCCCACTGAATCTCACTGAGCCCTGCTGACCCCTACTGACCCCACTGAATCTCACTGAGCCCCGCTGACCCGTACTAACCCCCACTGAATCTCACTGAGCCCTGCTGACCCCTACTGAACCCCACTGAATCTCACTGAGCCCTGCTGACCCCTACTGACCCCTACTGAATCTCACTGAGCCCTGCTGACCCCTACTGACCCCCACTGAACCTCACTGAGCCCTGCTGACCCCTACTGACCCCACTGAATCTCACTGAGCCCCGCTGACCCCTAATGACCCCACTGAATCTCACTGAGCCCTGCTGACCCCTACTGACCCCACTGAATCTCACTGAGCCCCGCTGACCCCTACTGAACCCCACTGAATCTCACTGAGCCCTGCTGACCCCTACTGACCCCACTGAATCTCACTGAGCCCTGCTGAACCTCACTGAGCCCTGCTGACCTCTACTGACCCCTACTGAACCTCACTGAGCCCCGCTGACCAGTACTGACCCCACTGAATCTCACTGAGCCCTGCTGACCCCTACTGAACCCCACTGAATCTCACTGAGCCCTGCTGACCCCTACTGACCCCACTGAATCTCACTGAGCCTTGCTGACCCCTACTGAACCCCACTGAATCTCACTGAGCCCTGCTGACCCCTACTGACCCCCACTGAACCTCAATGAGCCCCGCTGACCCGTACTGACCCCACTGAATCTCACTGAGCCCTGCTGACCCCTACTGAACCCCACTGAATCTCACTGAGCCCTGCTGAGCCCTGCTGACCCCACTGAATCTCACTGAGCCCTGCTGACCTCTACTGAACCCCACTGAATCTCACTGAGCCCTACTGACCCCTACTGACCCCTACTGAACCTCACTGAGCCCTGCTGACCCCTACTGAACCCCACTGAATCTCACTGACCCCTGCTGACCCCTGCTGACCACTACTGACCCCTACTGAACCTCACTGAGCCCTGCTGACCCCTACTGACCCCTACTGAACCTCACTGAGCCCCGCTGACCAGTACTGACCCCAGTGAATCTCACTGAGCCCTGCTGACCCCTGCTGAACCCCACTGAATCTCACTGAGCCCCGCTGACCCGTACTGACCCCACTGAATCTCACTGAGCCCTGCTGACCCCTACTGAACCCCACTGAATCTCACTGAGCCCTGCTGACCCCTACTGACCCCTACTGAACCTCACTGAGCCCTGCTGACCTCTACTGAACCCCACTGAATCTCACTGAGCCCTGCTGACCCCTACTGAACCCCACTGAATCTCACTGAGCCCTGCTGACCCCTACTGAACCCCACTGAATCTCACTGAGCCCTGCTGACCCCTACTGAACCCCACTGAATCTCACTGAGCCCTGCTGACCCGTACTGACCCCACTGAATCTCACTGAGCCCTGCTGACCTCTACTGAACCCCACTGAATCTCACTGAGCCCTGCTGACCCCTACTGACCCCTACTGAACCTCACTGAGCCCTGCTGACCCCTACTGACCCCACTGAATCTCACTGAGCCCCGCTGACCCGTACTGACCCCCACTGAATCTCACTGAGCCCCGCTGACCCCTACTGACCCCTACTGAACCTCACTGAGCCCTGCTGACCCCCACTGAATCTCACTGAGCCCTGCTGACCCCTACTGAACCCCACTGAATCTCACTGAGCCCTGCTGAGCCCTGCTGACCCCACTGAATCTCACTGAGCCCTGCTGACCTCTACTGAGCCCCACTGAATCTCACTGAGCCCTGCTGACCCCTACTGACCCCTACTGAACCTCACTGAGCCCTGCTGACCCCTACTGAACCCCACTGAATCTCACTGATCCCTGCTGACCCCTGCTGACCCCTACTGACCCCTACTGAACCTCACTGAGCCCTGCTGACCCCTACTGACCCCTACTGAACCTCACTGAGCCCCGCTGACCAGTACTGACCCCAGTGAATCTCACTGAGCCCTGCTGACCCCTACTGAACCCCACTGAATCTCACTGAGCCCCGCTGACCCGTACTGACCCCACTGAATCTCACTGAGCCCTGCTGACCCCTACTGAACCCCACTGAATCTCACTGAGCCCTGCTGACCCCTACTGACCCCTACTGAATTTCACTGAGCCCTGCTGACCCCTACTGACCCCTACTGAACCTCACTGAGCCCTGCTGACCTCTACTGACCCCTACTGAACCTCACTGAGCCCCGCTGACCAGTACTGACCCCACTGAATCTCACTGAGCCCTGCTGACCCCTACTGAACCCCACTGAATCTCACTGAGCCCTGCTGACCCCTACTGAACCCCACTGAACCTCACTGAGCCCTGCTGACCCCTACTGACCCCCACTGAATCTCACTGAGCCCCGCTGACCCCTACTGACCCCACTGAATCTCACTGAGCCCCGCTGACCCCTACTGACCCCTACTGAACCTCACTGAGCCCCGCTGACCCGTACTGACCCCACTGAATCTCACTGAGCCCTGCTGACCCCTACTGAACCCCACTGAATCTCACTGAGCCCTGCTGACCCCTACTGAACCCCACTGAATCTCACTGAGCCCTGCTGACCTCTACTGAACCCCACTGAATCTCACTGAGCCCTGCTGACCCCTACTGACCCCTACTGAACCTCACTGAGCCCTGCTGACCCCTACTGACCCCACTGAATCTCACTGAGCCCCGCTGACCCGTACTGACCCCCACTGAATCTCACTGAGCCCCGCTGACCCCTACTGACCCCTACTGAACCTCACTGAGCCCTGCTGACCCCCACTGAATCTCACTGAGCCCTGCTGACCCCTACTGACCCCACTGAATCTCACTGAGCCCCGCTGACCCCTACTGACCCCTACTGAACCTCACTGAGCCCCGCTGACCCGTACTGACCCCACTGAATCTCACTGAGCCCTGCTGACCCCTACTGAACCCCACTGAATCTCACTGAGCCCTGCTGACCCCTACTGAACCCCACTGAATCTCACTGAGCCCTGCTGACCCCTACTGACCCCTACTGAACCTCACTGAGCCCTGCTGACCCCTACTGACCCCACTGAATCTCACTGAGCCCCGCTGACCCGTACTGACCCCCACTGAATCTCACTGAGCCCCGCTGACCCCTACTGACCCCTACTGAACCTCACTGAGCCCTGCTGACCCCCACTGAATCTCATTGAGCCCTGCTGACCCGTACTGACCCCACTGAATCTCACTGAGCCCTGCTGACCCCTACTGACCCCTACTGAACCTCACTGAGCCCCGCTGACCCCTACTGACCCCTACTGAACCTCACTGAGCCCTGCTGACCCCTACTGAACCCCACTGAACCTCACTGAGCCCTGCTGACCCCTACTGAACCCCACTGAACCTCACTGAGCCCTGCTGACCCCTACTGACCCCTACTGAACCTCACTGAGCCCTGCTGACCCCTACTGACCCCACTGAATCTCACTGAGCCCCGCTGACCCGTACTGACCCCCACTGAATCTCACTGAGCCCCGCTGACCCCTACTGACCCCTACTGAACCTCACTGAGCCCTGCTGACCCCCACTGAATCTCATTGAGCCCTGCTGACCCGTACTGACCCCACTGAATCTCACTGAGCCCTGCTGACCTCTACTGAACCCCACTGAATCTCACTGAGCCCTGCTGACCCCTACTGACCCCTACTGAACCTCACTGAGCCCCGCTGACCCCTACTGACCCCTACTGAACCTCACTGAGCCCTGCTGACCCCTACTGAACCCCACTGAACCTCACTGACCCCTGCTGACCCCTACTGAACCTCACTGAGCCCTGCTGACCCCTAATGACCCCACTGAATCTCACTGAGCCCCGCTGACCACTACTGACCCCACTGAATCTCACTGAGCCCTGCTGACCCCTAATGACCCCACTGAATCTCACTGAGCCCCGCTGACCACTACTGACCCCACTGAATCTCACTGAGCCCTGCTGACCCCTACTGACCCCCACTGCCTGTCCCTGCCTGTACCCCTCTGCCCCTTACTGTACCCCTCTGCCCCTGACTGTCCCTGCCTGTACCCCACTGCCCCTGACTGTCCCTGCCTGTACCCCTCTGCCCCTGACTGCCCTTGCTTGTACCCCACTGCCCCCCACTGCCCCCCACTGCCCCTGCCTGTCCCTGCCTGTACCCCTCTGCCCCTGACTGCGCCTGACTGCACCTGCCTGTACCCCACTGCCCCTGACTGCCCCTGCCTGTACCCCTCTGTCCCTGCCTGTACCCCACTGCCCCTGACTGTCCCTGCCTGTACCCCTCTGCCCCTGACTGCCCTTGCTTGTACCCCACTGCCCCCCACTGCCCCCCACTGCCCCTGCCTGTCCCTGCCTGTACCCCACTGCCCCTGCCTGTACCCCTCTGCCCCTGACTGCGCCAGACTGCACCTGCCTGTACCCCACTGCTCCTGACTGTCCCTGCCTGTACCCCACTGTCCCTGGCTGTACCCCACTGCCCCTGACTGCCCCTGCCTGTACCCCACTGTACCCCACTGCCCCTGCCTGTACCCCACTGCCCCTGACCGCACCTCTCCTCTCTCCCAGATCTTCAACGTGCGTGGCGATGTGAAGACGTCAGAACTGGAATACCTGGAGGTACAGCTCACGGGGCGCGGTCTGGGCTCGGGACTTGAACCGGGGACCACCCCTTCCCCCAGGCAATAGACACCAGTGGGCACCCCGTGACCCAGACATGTGCGCCCCCTGCTGGTGACTTGCGATGTGGCCGGGGCTCTGCAGGTCTCCTGGTGCTGGGTGTGCTGATCAGGCAGGCTGGGGAGCTGCTGTCCCTGTATCTGTGTGTGAGAGGATTCTGTCTCTGTCTCTGTCTCTGTCTCTGTCTCTGTCTCTGTCTCTGTCTCTCTCTCTCCTGTCTCCTGTCTCTGTCTCTGTCTCTGCCTCTGTCTCTCTCCTGTCTCATGTCTCTGTCTCTGCTCTCTCTCTCTCCTCTGTCTCTGCTCTCTCTCTCCCTCTCTCTCTCCCCTGTCTCTCTCTCTCTCTCTCTCCCCTCTCTCTGACTCTGCTCTCTCTATCTCTCTCTCTCTCTCTCTCTTCCTGCAGCTCCTGGGTCAGGTGCTGGAACCGGGTGGAGATCTACTGACACTGCAGGTAAACCCCCTCCTCTCCGATCTCTCATGTCGAGGTGTCCAAGCGTCCGCGTCTGACTGGGGCTCTACGGGCGGACATGTTGCGTGAGTCTCCCTGAGACCTCTCTCCATCTCCGGTCCAGGGCTTCGACTTCCTGGTGCGGGACTGGAGCCAGTCTGCGGAGCTGGGCCTGAGGGGGGGAGCCCAGCACCTGGGCAAGATCGTCCAGGTAAGAGGACAGGAGCCAGCGCCCCCTACAGGCTGGGGCACAGATACTCCAGACTGGTCAGAGCACTCCTACAGGCTGGGGTACAGATACTGCAGACTGGTCAGAGCGCCCCTACAGGCTGGGGTACAGATACTCCAGACTGGTCAGAGCCCCCTACAGGCTGGGGTACAGATACTGCAGACTGGTCAGAGCACCCCTACAGGCTGGGGTACAGATACTGCAGACTGGTCAGAGCGCCCCTACAGGCTGGGGTACAGATACTGCAGACTGGTCAGAGCACTCCTACAGGCTGGGGTACAGATACTGCAGACTGGTCAGAGCGCCCCTACAGGCTGGGGTACAGATACTGCAGACTGGTCAGAGCACTCCTACAGGCTGGGGTACAGATACTGCAGACTGGTCAGAGCACCCCTACAGGCTGGGGTACAGCCCCCTACAGGCTGGGGTACAGATACTCCAGACTGGTCAGAGCGCCCCTACAGGCTGGGGTACAGATACTGCAGACTGGTCAGAGCCCCCTACAGGCTGGGGTACAGATACTGCAGACTGGTCAGAGCGCCCCCTACAGGCTGGGGCACAGATACTGCAGACTGGTCAGAGCACCCCTACAGGCTGGGGTACAGATACTGCAGACTGGTCAGAGCACTCCTACAGGCTGGGGTACAGATACTGCAGACTGGTCAGAGCGCCCCCTACAGGCTGGGGCACAGATACTGCAGACTGGTCAGAGCACCCCTACAGGCTGGGGTACAGATACTGCAGACTGGTCAGAGCACTCCTACAGGCTGGGGTACAGATACTGCAGACTGGTCAGAGCACCCCTACAGGCTGGGGTACAGCCCCCTACAGGCTGGGGCACAGATACTGCAGACTGGTCAGAGCGCCCCTACAGGCTGGGGAACAGATACTGCAGACTGGTCAGAGCCCCCTACAGGCTGGGGTACAGATACTGCAGACTGGTCAGAGCGCCCCCTACAGGCTGGGGCACAGATACTGCAGACTGGTCAGAGCACCCCTACAGGCTGGGGCACAGATACTGCAGACTGGTCAGAGCGCCCCCTACAGGCTGGGGTACAGATACTGCAGACTGGTCAGAGCACCCCTACAGGCTGGGGTACAGATACTGCAGACTGGTCAGAGCACCCCTACAGGCTGGGGCACAGATACTGCAGACTGGTCAGAGCGCCCCCTACAGGCTGGGATACAGATACTGCAGACTGGTCAGAGCACCCCTACAGGCTGGGGTACAGATACTGCAGACTGGTCAGAGCGCCCCTACAGGCTGGGGTACAGCCCCCTACAGGCTGGGGTACAGATACTCCAGGCTGGTCAGAGCACCCCTACAGGCTGGGGTACAAATACTGCAGACTGGTCAGAGCACCCCTACAGGCTGGGGTACAGATACTGCAGACTGGTCAGAGCACCCCTACAGGCTGGGGTACAGCCCCCTACAGGCTGGGGTACAGATACTCTAGACTGGTCAGAGCCCCCTACAGGCTGGGGTACAGATACTGCAGACTGGTCAGAGCGCCCCCTACAGGCTGGGGTACAGATACTGCAGACTGGTCAGAGCCCCCTACAGGCTGGGGTACAGATACTGCAGACTGGTCAGAGCCCCCTACAGGCTGGGGTACAGATACTGCAGACTGGTCAGAGCGCCCCCTACAGGCTGGGGTACAGATACTGCAGACTGGTCAGAGCCCCCTACAGGCTGGGGTACAGATACTGCAGACTGGTCAGAGCGCCCCCTACAGGCTGGGGTACAGATACTGCAGACTGGTCAGAGCCCCCTACAGGCTGGGGTACAGATACTGCAGACTGGTCAGAGCCCCCTACAGGCTGGGGTACAGCCCCCTACAGGCTGGGGTACAGATACTCCAGACTGGTCAGAGCACTCCTACAGGCTGGGGCACAGATACTGCAGACTGGTCAGAGCGCCCCCTACAGGCTGGGGTACAGATACTGCAGACTGGTCAGAGCACCCCTACAGGCTGGGGTACAGATACTGCAGACTGGTCAGAGCACCCCTACAGGCTGGGGTACAGATACTCCAGACTGGTCAGAGTGCCCCTACAGGCTGGGGCACAGATACTGCAGACTGGTCAGAGCACCCCTACAGGCTGGGGTACAGATACTGCAGACTGGTCAGAGCACCCCTACAGGCTGGGGTACAGATACTCCAGACTGGTCAGAGTGCCCCTACAGGCTGGGGCACAGATACTGCAGACTGGTCAGAGCGCCCCCAACAGGCTGGGGTACAGATACTGCAGACTGGTCAGAGCCCCCTACAGGCTGGGGTACAGATACTGCAGACTGGTCAGAGCGCCCCTACAGGCTGGGGTACAGCCCCCTACAGGCTGGGGTACAGATACTCCAGGCTGGTCAGAGCCCCCCTACAGGCTGGGGTACAGCCCCCTACAGGCTGGGGTACAGATACTGCAGACTGGTCAGAGCACCCCTACAGGCTGGGGTACAAATACTCCAGACTGGTCAGAGTGCCCCTACAGGCTGGGGTACAGCCCCCTACAGGCTGGGGCACAGATACTGCAGACTGGTCAGAGCGCCCCTACAGGCGGGGGTACAGCCCCCTACAGGCTGGGGCACAGATACTGCAGACTGGTCAGAGCACCCCTACAGGCTGGGGTACAGATACTGCAGACTGGTCAGAGCACCCCTACAGGCTGGGGTACAGATACTGCAGACTGGTCAGAGCACCCCCTACAGGCTGGGGTACAGATACTGCAGACTGGTCAGAGCGCCCCCTACAGGCTGGGGCACAGATACTGCAGACTGGTCAGAGCACCCCTACAGGCTGGGGTACAGATACTGCAGACTGGTCAGAGCGCCCCCTACAGGCTGGGGTACAGATACTGCAGACTGGTCAGAGCACCCCCTACAGGCTGGGGTACAGATACTGCAGACTGGTCAGAGCACCCCTACAGGCTGGGGTACAGATACTCCAGACTGGTCAGAGCACCCCTACAGGCTGGGGTACAGATACTGCAGACTGGTCAGAGCACCCCTACAGGCTGGGGTACAGATACTCCAGACTGGTCAGAGCACCCCTACAGGCTGGGGTACAGATACTGCAGACTGGTCAGAGCACCCCTACAGGCTGGGGTACAGATACTCCAGACTGGTCAGAGCACCCCTACAGGCTGGGGTACAGATACTCCAGACTGGTCAGAGCACCCCTACAGGCTGGGGTACAGCCTCCTACAGGCTGGGGTACAGATACTGCAGACTGGTCAGAGCACCCCTACAGGCTGGGGTACAGCCTCCTACAGGCTGGGGTACAGATACTGCAGACTGGTCAGAGCACCCCTACAGGCTGGGGTACAGATACTCCAGACTGGTCAGAGCACCCCTACAGGCTGGGGTACAGATACTGCAGACTGGTCAGAGCACCCCTACAGGCTGGGGTACAGATACTGCAGACTGGTCAGAGCACCCTACAGGCTGGGGTACAGATACTGCAGACTGGTCAGAGCACCCCTACAGGCTGGGGTACAGCCTCCTACAGGCTGGGGTACAGATACTGCAGACTGGTCAGAGCACCCCTACAGGCTGGGGTACAGATACTGCAGACTGGTCAGAGCACCCCTACAGGCTGGGGTACAGATACTGCAGACTGGTCAGAGCACCCTACAGGCTGGGGTACAGATACTGCAGACTGGTCAGAGCACCCCTACAGGCTGGGGTACAGATACTCCAGACTGGTCAGAGCACCCCTACAGGCTGGGGTACAGATACTGCAGACTGGTCAGAGCACCCCTACAGGCTGGGGTACAGATACTGCAGACTGGTCAGAGCACCCTACAGGCTGGGGTACAGATGCTGCAGACTGGTCAGAGCACCCTACAGGCTGGGGTACAGATACTGCAGACTGGTCAGAGCACTCCTACAGGCTGGGGTACAGCCCCCTACAGGCTGGGGCACAGATACTGCAGACTGGTCAGAGCACCCCTACAGGCTGGGGTACAGATACTCCAGACTGGTCAGAGCCCCCTACAGGCTGGGGTACAGCCCCCTACAGGCTGGGGTACAGATACTGCAGACTGGTCAGAGCACCCCTACAGGCTGGGGTACAGATACTGCAGACTGGTCAGAGCGCCCCCTACAGGCTGGGGTACAGATACTCCAGACTGGTCAGAGCACCCTACAGGCTGGGGTACAGATACTGCAGACTGGTCAGAGCGCCCCCTACAGGCTGGGGCACAGATACTGCAGACTGGTCAGAGCGCCCCCTACAGGCTGGGGTACAGCCCCCTACAGGCTGGGGTACAGATACTCCAGACTGTTCAGAGCACCCCTACAGGCTGGGGTACAGCCCCCTACAGGCTGGGGTACAGATGCTGCAGACTGGTCAGAGCACCCCTACAGGCTGGGGCACAGATACTCCAGACTGGTCAGAGCCCCCTACAGGCTGGGGTACAGATACTGCAGACTGGTCAGAGCACTCCTACAGGCTGGGGTACAGATACTGCAGACTGGTCAGAGCACCCCTACAGGCTGGGGCACAGATACTCCAGACTGGTCAGAGCACCCCTACAGGCTGGGGTACAGCCCCCTACAGGCTGGGGCACAGATACTCCAGACTGGTCAGAGCCCCCTACAGGCTGGGGCACAGATACTGCAGACTGGTCAGAGCCCCCTACAGGCTGGGGTACAGCCCCCTACAGGCTGGGGTACAGATACTGCAGACTGGTCAGAGCACCCCCTACAGGCTGGGGTACAGCCCCCTACAGGCTGGGGCACAGATACTGCAGACTGGTCAGAGCCCCCTACAGGCTGGGGTACAGATACTGCAGACTGGTCAGAGCACCCCTACAGGCTGGGGTACAGCCCCCTACAGGCTGGGGTACAGATGCTGCAGACTGGTCAGAGCACCCCTACAGGCTGGGGTACAGATGCTGCAGACTGGTCAGAGCACCCCTACAGGCTGGGGCACAGATACTCCAGACTGGTCAGAGCACCCCTACAGGCTGGAGTACAGCCCCCTACAGGCTGGGGCACAGATACTCCAGACTGGTCAGAGCCCCCTACAGGCTGGGGTACAGATACTGCAGACTGGTCAGAGCACCCCCTACAGGCTGGGGTACAGCCCCCTACAGGCTGGGGCACAGATACTGCAGACTGGTCAGAGCCCCCTACAGGCTGGGGTACAGATACTGCAGACTGGTCAGAGCACCCCTACAGGCTGGGGTACAGCCCCCTACAGGCTGGAGTACAGATACTCCAGACTGGTCAGAGCCCCCTACAGGCTGGGGTACAGCCCCTACAGGGTGTCATGTCCTCCTGTGTTTCAGCGCCTGCAGGACTCCGGCACGTACGAACAGGCTCTGAGGATCCTGAGGGAGAAGAGGCCGAGCTGCTTCCTGCTGCCCTTCCCTGGGAACAAGCTGGTCTGGAGCCAGCGAGGGTCGGTCCAAGGTCAGACTCCTAAACACCTGCCAGTTCCCCCCTCCCGCCCCTCTGTGTGTACAGTAGAGCCTCCTGTCCTGACTGGAGGAGCTCACCCAGCCTGTTCCCCACCCCCACCCCCCTCTGTGTACAGAAGAGCCTCCTGTCCTGACTGGAGGAGCTCACCCAGCTGTGTCTGGAGAGAAGCCAGGGTATCGGCTTGTTCCCCCCTCCCACCCCTCTGTGTGTACAGTAGAGCCTCCTGTCCTGACTGGAGGAGCTCACCCAGCTGTGTCTGGAGAGAAGCCAGGGTATCAGCTTGTTCCCCCCTCCCACCCCTCTCTGTGTACAGTAGAGCCTCCTGTCCTGACTGGAGGAGCTCACCCAGCTGTGTCTGGAGAGAAGCCAGGGTATTGGCTTGTTCCCCCCTCCCACCCCTCTCTGTGTACAGTAGAGCCTCCTGTCCTGACTGGAGGAGCTCACCCAGCTGTGTCTGGAGAGAAGCCAGGGTATCGGCTTGTTCCCCCCTCCCACCCCTCTGTGTGTACAGTAGAGCCTCCTGTCCTGACTGGAGGAGCTCACCCAGCTGTGTCTGGAGAGAAGCCAGGGTATCAGCTTGTTCCCCCCTCCCACCCCTCTCTGTGTACAGTAGAGCCTCCTGTCCTGACTGGAGGAGCTCACCCAGCTGTGTCTGGAGAGAAGCCAGGGTATTGGCTTGTTCCCCCCTCCCACCCCTCTCTGTGTACAGTAGAGCCTCCTGTCCTGACTGGAGGAGCTCACCCAGCTGTGTCTGGAGAGAAGCCAGGGTATCGGCTTGTTCCCCCCTCCCACCTCTCTCAGTGTACAGTAGAGCCTCCTGTCCTGACTGGAGGAGCTCACCCAGCTGTGTCTGGAGAGAAGCCAGGGTATCGGCTTGTTCCCCCCTCCCACCCCTCTGTGTGTACAGTAGAGCCTCCTGTCCTGACTGGAGGAGCTCACCCAGCTGTGTCTGGAGAGAAGCCAGGGTATCGGCCTGTTCCCCCCTCCCACCCCTCTCTGTGTACAGTAGAGCCTCCTGTCCTGACTGGAGGAGCTCATCCAGCTGTGTCTGGAGAGAAGCCAGGGTATCAGCTTGTTCCCCCCTCCCACCCCTCTCTGTGTACAGCAGAGTGTCTGTGAATACCAGGTCCCCTTGCAGCCTCTGTCCAAGACGACAGAGGTTTAGGAAGTTTAGCTCTCTTGACATCTCTGGCTTCTCGCTGTGTTTTTCTAAGACATGGATGAGGAGTTTCAGCTCCACCTGATGGACTATATCAACCACACTGCCCAGGTCCTGGAGGGAAGGCAGCCCACCGAGACTGGAGCAACACTGGCAGGGAAGTTCAAGGTAAGACTGGACCAGCAGATCCACACACTGACTTGTCACCCCTCACCCACCGAGACCCATGAGCCGGAACTGAGCTCATTCTTGTCTTGGCAGGAAGCAGCGCATGTCATTGTTCAAGGCAAATACAGCATTTCCTCCCCTGCAGAGGTGAGTCTCCCTGAAGCACAGGAAAAACTACTCAACTGTCTGTCAGTGTGGGACCCTCCCTCCAGACTGAAGAGACTCAGTTCCTCCAGCCTGTCAGTGTGGGACCCTCCCTCCAGACTGAAGAGACTCAGTTCCTCCAGCCTGTCAGTGCGGGACAGACAAAGATATCAGTACAGTATAGTTACAGTATCGGTGTCAGTACAGAAACAGTATCAGTGTGGATACCAGTACAGTATAGTTACAGTATCAGTGTCAGTACAGTAGCAGTATCAGTGTAGATATCAGTACAGTATAGTTACAGTATCAGTGTCAGTACTGTACCAGTATCAGTGTGGATATCAGTACAGTATAGTTACAGTATCGGTGTCAGTACAGAAACAGTATCAGTGTAGATACCAGTACAGTATAGTTACAGTATCAGTGTCAGTACTGTACCAGTATCAGTGTGGATACCGGTACAGTACAGTTACAGTATCAGTGTCAGTACAGAATCAGTATCAGTGTGGATACCAGTACAGTACAGTTACAGTATCAGTGTCAGTACAGAAACAGTATCAGTGTAGATACCAGTACAGTATAGTTACAGTATCAGTGTCAGTACTGTACCAGTATCAGTGTGGATACCGGTACAGTACAGTTACAGTATCAGTGTCAGTACAGTATCAGTATCAGTGTGGATACCAGTACAGTACAGTTACAGTATCAGTGTCAGTACAGAATCAGTATCAGTGTAGATACTGGTACAGTATAGTTACAGTATCAGTGTCAGTACTCTAGCAGTATCAGTGTGGATACCGGTACAGTACAGTTACAGTATCAGTGTCAGTACAGTAGCAGTATCAGTGTGGATACCGGTACAGTATAGTTACAGTATCAGTGTCAGTACAGTAGCAGTATCAGTGTGGATACCGGTACAGTACAGTTACAGTATCAGTGTCAGTACAGTAGCAGTATCAGTGTGGATACCGGTACAGTACAGTTACAGTATCAGTGTCAGTACAGAATCAGTATCAGTGTGGATACCAGTACAGTACAGTAGCAGTATCAGTGTGGATACCAGTACAGTACAGTTACAGTATCAGTGTCAGTACTCTAGCAGTATCAGTGTGGATACCGGTACAGTACAGTTACAGTATCAGTGTCAGTACAGTAGCAGTATCAGTGTGGATACCGGTACAGTACAGTTACAGTATCAGTGTCAGTACTGTAGCAGTATCAGTGCAGATATCAGTACAGTATAGTTACAGTATCAGTGTCAGTACAGTAGCAGTATCAGTGTGGATACCGGTACAGTACAGTTACAGTATCAGTGTCAGTACAGTAGCAGTATCAGTGTGGATACCGGTACAGTACAGTTACAGTATCAGTGTCAGTACAGAATCAGTATCAGTGTAGATACCGGTACAGTATAGTTACAGTATCAGTGTCAGTACAGTAGCAGTATCAGTGTGGATACCGGTACAGTACAGTTACAGTATCAGTGTCAGTACAGAATCAGTATCAGTGTAGATACCGGTACAGTATAGTTACAGTATCAGTGTCAGTACAGTAGCAGTATCAGTGTGGATACCAGTACAGTATAGTTACAGTATCAGTGTCAGTACAGTAGCAGTATCAGTGTGGATACCGGTACAGTATAGTTACAGTATCAGTGTCAGTACAGTAGCAGTATCAGTGTGGATACCGGTACAGTACAGTTACAGTATCAGTGTCAGTACTCTAGCAGTATCAGTGTGGATACCGGTACAGTATAGTTACAGTATCAGTGTCAGTACAGTAGCAGTATCAGTGTAGATATCAGTACAGTATAGTTACAATATCAGTGTCAGTACAGTAGCAGTATCAGTGTGGATACCAGTACAGTACAGTTACAGTATCAGTGTCAGTACTCTAGCAGTATCAGTGTGGATACCGGTACAGTATAGTTACAGTATCAGTGTCAGTACAGAATCAGTATCAGTGCGGATACCAGTACAGTATAGTTCCAGTATCAGTGTCAGTACAGTAGCAGTATCAGTGTGGATACCGGTACAGTACAGTTACAGTATCAGTGTCAGTACAGTAGCAGTATCAGTGTGGATACCGGTACAGTACAGTTACAGTATCAGTGTCAGTACTCTAGCAGTATCAGTGTGGATACCGGTACAGTATAGTTACAGTATCAGTGTCAGTACAGTAGCAGTATCAGTGTGGATACCGGTACAGTATAGTTACAGTATCAGTGTCAGTACAGAATCAGTATCAGTGTGGATACCAGTACAGTATAGTTACAGTATCAGTGTCAGTACAGTAGCAGTATCAGTGTGGATACCGGTACAGTACAGTTACAGTATCAGTGTCAGTACTCTAGCAGTATCAGTGTGGATACCGGTACAGTATAGTTACAGTATCAGTGTCAGTACTGTAGCAGTATCAGTGTGGATATCGGTACAGTATAGTTACAGTATCAGTGTCAGTACAGTAGCAGTATCAGTGTAGATATCAGTACAGTACAGTTACAGTATCAGTGTCAGTACTCTAGCAGTATCAGTGTGGATACCGGTACAGTATAGTTACAGTATCAGTGTCAGTACAGAATCAGTATCAGTGTGGATACCAGTACAGTATAGTTCCAGTATCAGTGTCAGTACAGTAGCAGTATCGGTGTGGATACCGGTACAGTACAGTTACAGTATCAGTGTCAGTACTCTAGCAGTATCAGTGTGGATACCGGTACAGTACAGTTACAGTATCAGTGTCAGTACTCTAGCAGTATCAGTGTGGATACCGGTACAGTATAGTTACAGTATCAGTGTCAGTACAGTAGCAGTATCAGTGTGGATATCAGTACAGTACAGTTACAGTATCAGTGTCAGTACAGAATCAGTATCAGTGTGGATACCAGTACAGTATAGTTACAGTATCAGTGTCAGTACAGTAGCAGTATCAGTGTGGATATCAGTACAGTACAGTTACAGTATCAGTGTCAGTACAGAATCAGTATCAGTGTGGATACCGGTACAGTACAGTTACAGTATCCGTAGCAGTATCAGTGTAGATATCGGTACAGTATAGTTACAGTATCAGTGTCAGTACTGTACCAGTATCAGTGTAGATATCAGTACAGTTACAGTATCAGTGTCAGTACAGTAGTAGTATCAGTGTAGATACCAGTACAGTATAGTTACAGTATCAGTGTCAGTACAGAATCAGTATCAGTGTAGATACCGGTACAGTATAGTTACAGTATCAGTGTCAGTACAGTAGCAGTATCAGTGTGGATACCGGTACAGTACAGTTACAGTATCAGTGTCAGTACAGAATCAGTATCAGTGTAGATACCGGTACAGTATAGTTACAGTATCAGTGTCAGTACAGTAGCAGTATCAGTGTGGATACCAGTACAGTATAGTTACAGTATCAGTGTCAGTACAGTAGCAGTATCAGTGTGGATACCGGTACAGTATAGTTACAGTATCAGTGTCAGTACAGTAGCAGTATCAGTGTGGATACCGGTACAGTACAGTTACAGTATCAGTGTCAGTACTCTAGCAGTATCAGTGTGGATACCGGTACAGTATAGTTACAGTATCAGTGTCAGTACAGTAGCAGTATCAGTGTAGATATCAGTACAGTATAGTTACAATATCAGTGTCAGTACAGTAGCAGTATCAGTGTGGATACCAGTACAGTACAGTTACAGTATCAGTGTCAGTACTCTAGCAGTATCAGTGTGGATACCGGTACAGTATAGTTACAGTATCAGTGTCAGTACAGAATCAGTATCAGTGCGGATACCAGTACAGTATAGTTCCAGTATCAGTGTCAGTACAGTAGCAGTATCAGTGTGGATACCGGTACAGTACAGTTACAGTATCAGTGTCAGTACAGTAGCAGTATCAGTGTGGATACCGGTACAGTACAGTTACAGTATCAGTGTCAGTACTCTAGCAGTATCAGTGTGGATACCGGTACAGTATAGTTACAGTATCAGTGTCAGTACAGTAGCAGTATCAGTGTGGATACCGGTACAGTATAGTTACAGTATCAGTGTCAGTACAGAATCAGTATCAGTGTGGATACCAGTACAGTATAGTTACAGTATCAGTGTCAGTACAGTAGCAGTATCAGTGTGGATACCGGTACAGTACAGTTACAGTATCAGTGTCAGTACTCTAGCAGTATCAGTGTGGATACCGGTACAGTACAGTTACAGTATCAGTGTCAGTACTGTAGCAGTATCAGTGTGGATATCGGTACAGTATAGTTACAGTATCAGTGTCAGTACAGTAGCAGTATCAGTGTAGATATCAGTACAGTACAGTTACAGTATCAGTGTCAGTACTCTAGCAGTATCAGTGTGGATACCGGTACAGTATAGTTACAGTATCAGTGTCAGTACAGAATCAGTATCAGTGTGGATACCAGTACAGTATAGTTCCAGTATCAGTGTCAGTACAGTAGCAGTATCAGTGTGGATACCGGTACAGTACAGTTACAGTATCAGTGTCAGTACTCTAGCAGTATCAGTGTGGATACCGGTACAGTACAGTTACAGTATCAGTGTCAGTACTCTAGCAGTATCAGTGTGGATACCGGTACAGTATAGTTACAGTATCAGTGTCAGTACAGTAGCAGTATCAGTGTGGTTACCGGTACAGTATAGTAACAGTATCAGTGTCAGTACAGAATCAGTATCAGTGTGGATACCAGTACAGTATAGTTACAGTATCAGTGTCAGTACAGTAGCAGTATCAGTGTGGATATCAGTACAGTACAGTTACAGTATCAGTGTCAGTACAGAATCAGTATCAGTGTGGATACCGGTACAGTACAGTTACAGTATCCGTAGCAGTATCAGTGTAGATATCGGTACAGTATAGTTACAGTATCAGTGTCAGTACTGTACCAGTATCAGTGTAGATATCAGTACAGTTACAGTATCAGTGTCAGTACAGTAGTAGTATCAGTGTAGATACCAGTACAGTATAGTTACAGTATCAGTGTCAGTACTCTAGCAGTATCAGTGTGGATACCGGTACAGTATAGTTACAGTATCAGTGTCAGTACAGTAGCAGTATCAGTGTGGATACCGGTACAGTACAGTTCCAGTATCAGTGTCAGTACTGTACCAGTATCAGTGTGGATACCGGTACAGTACAGTTACAGTATCAGTGTCAGTACAGAATCAGTATCAGTGTGGATACCAGTACAGTACAGTTACAGTATCAGTGTCAGTACAGTAGCAGTATCAGTGTGGATACCAGTACAGTATAGTTACAGTATCCGTGTCAGTACAGTAGCAGTATCAGTGTAGATATCAGTACAGTATAGTTACAGTATCAGTGTCAGTACAGTAGCAGTATCAGTGTGGATACCAGTACAGTACAGTTACAGTATCAGTGTCGGTACTGTAGCAGTGTCCTGTCTGTGATCTCTCTCTCTCTTGCCCAGCTCATCGCTGCCCTCAAACTCCAGAAAGCAGAGCAGGAGTTCACCAACTTTCTGCAGGAGCAGGTGAGAGAGACTGAGTGTGTGTGTGTCTGAGACAGTGCATTTGACAGTATGTGTGTGCTTGTGTGAGGGTGTATGAGTGTGTGTTTTGGCGTGTCCTGTGTCTCACTCCTGCTTGTTTCTGGAGTGTCCTGTGTCACTCCTGTTGTTTCTGGGGTGTCCTGTGTTTCACTCCTGCTTGTTTCTGGGGTGTCCTGTGTTTCACTCTTGTTGTTTCTGGGGTGTCCTGTGTCTTGTTTCTGGAGTGTCCTGTGTCACTCCTGTTGTTTCTGGGGTGTCCTGTGTCTTGTTCCTGGGGTGTCCTGTGTTTCACTCCTGCCTTTTTCTGGGGTGTCCTGTGTCACTCCTGTTGTTTCTGGGGTGTCCTGTGTCTTGTTTCTGGGGTGTCCTGTGTGTCACTCCTGCTGGTTCCTGGGGTGTCCTGTGTTTCACTCCTGCTTGTTTCTGGGGTGTCCTGTGTTTCACTCTTGTTGTTTCTGGGGTGTCCTGTGTTTCACTCCTGTTGTTTCTGGGGTGTCCTGGGTCTTGTTTCTGAGGTGTCCTGTCTTTCACTCCTGTTGTTTCTGGGGTGTCCTGTGTCTTGTTTTTGGGGTGTCCTGTCTTTCACTACTGCTTGTTTCTGGGGTGTCCTGTGTTTCACTCCTGCTTGTTTCTGGGGTGTCCTGTGTCTTGTTTCTGGGGTGTCCTGTGTTTCACTCCTGCTTGTTTCTGGGGTGTCCTGTGTCTTGTTTCTGGGGTGTCCTGTGTTTCACTCCTGCTTGTTTCTGGG
This sequence comes from Atractosteus spatula, assembly GCF_055471065.1. NCBI lineage: Eukaryota > Metazoa > Chordata > Actinopteri > Semionotiformes > Lepisosteidae > Atractosteus > Atractosteus spatula. The sequence continues at coordinate 118,422 of NW_028296891.1, forward strand.
GTGTCCTGTTTCTTGTTTCTGGGGTGTCCTGTGTCACTCCTGCTTGTTTCTGGGGTGTCCTGTGTCTTGTTTCTGGGGTGTCCTGTGTTTCACTCCTGCTTGTTTCTGGGGTGTCCTGTTTCTTGTTTCTGGGGTGTCCTGTGTCACTCCTGCTTGTTTCTGGGGTGTCCTGTGTCTTGTTTCTGGGGTGTCCTGTGTGTCACTCCTGTTGTTTCTGGGGTGTCCTGGGTCTTGTTTCTGGGGTGTCCTGTGTTTCACTCCTGTTGTTTCTGGGGTGTCCTGTGTCTTGTTTCTGGGGTATCCTGTGTCACTCCTGCTGGTTCCTGGGGTGTCCTGTGTTTCACTCCTGCTTGTTTCTGGGGTGTCCTGTGTTTCACTCTTGTTGTTTCTGGGGTGTCCTGTGTCTTGTTTCTGGGGTGTCCTGTGTTTCACTCCTGTTGTTTCTGGGGTGTCCTGGGTCTTGTTTCTGGGGTGTCCTGTGTTTCACTCCTGCTTGTTTCTGGGGTGTCCTGTGTCTTGTTTCTGGGGTGTCCTGTGTCACTCCTGCTTGTTTCTGGGGTGTCCTGTGTCTTGTTTCTGGGGTGTCCTGTGTGTCACTCCTGTTGTTTCTGGGGTGTCCTGTGTCTTGTTTCTGGGGTGTCCTGTGTTTCACTCCTGCTTGTTTCTGGGGTGTCCTGTTTCTTGTTTCTGGGGTGTCCTGTGTGTCACTCCTGTTGTTTCTGGGGTGTCCTGTTTCTTGTTTCTGGGGTGTCCTGTGTCACTCCTGCTTGTTTCTGGGGTGTCCTGTGTCTTGTTTCTGGGGTGTCCTGTGTGTCACTCCTGTTGTTTCTGGGGTGTCCTGTTTCTTGTTTCTGGGGTGTCCTGTGTTTCACTCCTGCTTGTTTCTGGGGTGTCCTGGGTCTTGTTTCTGGGGTGTCCTGTGTTTCACTCCTGCTTGTTTCTGGGGTGTCCTGTGTCTTGTTTCTGGGGTGTCCTGTGTTTCACTCCTGCTTGTTTCTGGGGTGTCCTGTTTCTTGTTTCTGGGGTGTCCTGTGTCACTCCTGCTTGTTTCTGGGGTGTCCTGTGTCTTGTTTCTGGGGTGTCCTGTGTGTCACTCCTGTTGTTTCTGGGGTGTCCTGTGTCTTGTTTCTGGGGTGTCCTGTGTTTCACTCCTGCTTGTTTCTGGGGTGTCCTGTTTCTTGTTTCTGGGGTGTCCTGTGTTTCACTCCTGCTTGTTTCTGGGGTGTCCTGTGTCTTGTTTCTGGGGCTTCCTGTGTTTCACTCCTGCTTGTTTCTGGGGTGTCCTGTGTCTTGTTTCTGGGGTGTCCTGTCTTTCACTCCTGCTTGTTTCTGGGGTGTCCTGTGCTTCACTCCTGTTGTTTCTGGGGTGTCCTGGGTCTTGTTTCTGGGGTGTCCTGTGTTTCACTCCTGCTTGTTTCTGGGGTGTCCTGTGTCTTGTTTCTGGGGTGTCCTGTCTTTCACTCCTGCTTGTTTCTGGGGTGTCCTGTGTTTCACTCCTGCTTGTTTCTGGGGTGTCCTGTGTCTTGTTTCTGGGGTGTCCTGTGTCACTCCTGCTTGTTTCTGGGGTGTCCTGTGTCTTGTTTCTGGGGTGTCCTGTGTGTCACTCCTGTTGTTTCTGGGGTGTCCTGTGTCTTGTTTCTGGGGTGTCCTGTGTTTCACTCCTGCTTGTTTCTGGGGTGTCCTGTTTCTTGTTTCTGGGGTGTCCTGTGTGTCACTCCTGTTGTTTCTGGGGTGTCCTGTTTCTTGTTTCTGGGGTGTCCTGTGTCACTCCTGCTTGTTTCTGGGGTGTCCTGTGTCTTGTTTCTGGGGTGTCCTGTGTGTCACTCCTGTTGTTTCTGGGGTGTCCTGTTTCTTGTTTCTGGGGTGTCCTGTGTTTCACTCCTGCTTGTTTCTGGGGTGTCCTGGGTCTTGTTTCTGGGGTGTCCTGTGTCTAGTTTCTGGGGTGTCCTGTCTTTCACTCCTGCTTGTTTCTGGGGTGTCCTGTGTTTCACTCCTGCTTGTTTCTGGGGTGTCCTGTGTCTTGTTTCTGGGGTGTCCTGTGTCACTCCTGCTTGTTTCTGGGGTGTCCTGTGTCTTGTTTCTGGGGTGTCCTGTGTGTCACTCCTGTTGTTTCTGGGGTGTCCTGTGTCTTGTTTCTGGGGTGTCCTGTGTTTCACTCCTGCTTGTTTCTGGGGTGTCCTGTTTCTTGTTTCTGGGGTGTCCTGTGTGTCACTCCTGTTGTTTCTGGGGTGTCCTGTTTCTTGTTTCTGGGGTGTCCTGTGTCACTCCTGCTTGTTTCTGGGGTGTCCTGTGTCTTGTTTCTGGGGTGTCCTGTGTGTCACTCCTGTTGTTTCTGGGGTGTCCTGTGTCTTGTTTCTGGGGTGTCCTGTGTTTCACTCCTGCTTGTTTCTGGGGTGTCCTGTTTCTTGTTTCTGGGGTGTCCTGTGTTTCACTCCTGCTTGTTTCTGGGGTGTCCTGTGTCTTGTTTCTGGGGCTTCCTGTGTTTCACTCCTGCTTGTTTCTGGGGTGTCCTGTGTCTTGTTTCTGGGGTGTCCTGTCTTTCACTCCTGTTGTTTCTGGGGTGTCCTGTGTCTTGTTTTTGGGGTGTCCTGTCTTTCACTACTGCTTGTTTCTGGGGTGTCCTGTGTTTCACTCCTGCTTGTTTCTGGGGTGTCCTGTGTCTTGTTTCTGGGGTGTCCTGTGTTTCACTCCTGCTTGTTTCTGGGGTGTCCTGTGTCTTGTTTCTGGGGTGTCCTGTGTTTCACTCCTGCTTGTTTCTGGGGTGTCCTGTTTCTTGTTTCTGGGGTGTCCTGTGTCACTCCTGCTTGTTTCTGGGGTGTCCTGTGTCTTGTTTCTGGGGTGTCCTGTGTTTCACTCCTGCTTGTTTCTGGGGTGTCCTGTTTCTTGTTTCTGGGGTGTCCTGTGTCACTCCTGCTTGTTTCTGGGGTGTCCTGTGTCTTGTTTCTGGGGTGTCCTGTGTGTCACTCCTGTTGTTTCTGGGGTGTCCTGGGTCTTGTTTCTGGGGTGTCCTGTGTTTCACTCCTGTTGTTTCTGGGGTGTCCTGTGTCTTGTTTCTGGGGTATCCTGTGTCACTCCTGCTGGTTCCTGGGGTGTCCTGTGTTTCACTCCTGCTTGTTTCTGGGGTGTCCTGTGTTTCACTCTTGTTGTTTCTGGGGTGTCCTGTGTCTTGTTTCTGGGGTGTCCTGTGTTTCACTCCTGTTGTTTCTGGGGTGTCCTGGGTCTTGTTTCTGGGGTGTCCTGTGTTTCACTCCTGCTTGTTTCTGGGGTGTCCTGTGTCTTGTTTCTGGGGTGTCCTGTGTCACTCCTGCTTGTTTCTGGGGTGTCCTGTGTCTTGTTTCTGGGGTGTCCTGTGTGTCACTCCTGTTGTTTCTGGGGTGTCCTGTGTCTTGTTTCTGGGGTGTCCTGTGTTTCACTCCTGCTTGTTTCTGGGGTGTCCTGTTTCTTGTTTCTGGGGTGTCCTGTGTGTCACTCCTGTTGTTTCTGGGGTGTCCTGTTTCTTGTTTCTGGGGTGTCCTGTGTCACTCCTGCTTGTTTCTGGGGTGTCCTGTGTCTTGTTTCTGGGGTGTCCTGTGTGTCACTCCTGTTGTTTCTGGGGTGTCCTGTTTCTTGTTTCTGGGGTGTCCTGTGTTTCACTCCTGCTTGTTTCTGGGGTGTCCTGGGTCTTGTTTCTGGGGTGTCCTGTGTTTCACTCCTGCTTGTTTCTGGGGTGTCCTGTGTCTTGTTTCTGGGGTGTCCTGTGTTTCACTCCTGCTTGTTTCTGGGGTGTCCTGTTTCTTGTTTCTGGGGTGTCCTGTGTCACTCCTGCTTGTTTCTGGGGTGTCCTGTGTCTTGTTTCTGGGGTGTCCTGTGTGTCACTCCTGTTGTTTCTGGGGTGTCCTGTGTCTTGTTTCTGGGGTGTCCTGTGTTTCACTCCTGCTTGTTTCTGGGGTGTCCTGTTTCTTGTTTCTGGGGTGTCCTGTGTTTCACTCCTGCTTGTTTCTGGGGTGTCCTGTGTCTTGTTTCTGGGGCTTCCTGTGTTTCACTCCTGCTTGTTTCTGGGGTGTCCTGTGTCTTGTTTCTGGGGTGTCCTGTCTTTCACTCCTGCTTGTTTCTGGGGTGTCCTGTGCTTCACTCCTGTTGTTTCTGGGGTGTCCTGGGTCTTGTTTCTGGGGTGTCCTGTGTTTCACTCCTGCTTGTTTCTGGGGTGTCCTGTGTCTTGTTTCTGGGGTGTCCTGTCTTTCACTCCTGCTTGTTTCTGGGGTGTCCTGTGTTTCACTCCTGCTTGTTTCTGGGGTGTCCTGTGTCTTGTTTCTGGGGTGTCCTGTGTCACTCCTGCTTGTTTCTGGGGTGTCCTGTGTCTTGTTTCTGGGGTGTCCTGTGTGTCACTCCTGTTGTTTCTGGGGTGTCCTGTGTCTTGTTTCTGGGGTGTCCTGTGTTTCACTCCTGCTTGTTTCTGGGGTGTCCTGTTTCTTGTTTCTGGGGTGTCCTGTGTCACTCCTGCTTGTTTCTGGGGTGTCCTGTGTCTTGTTTCTGGGGTGTCCTGTGTGTCACTCCTGTTGTTTCTGGGGTGTCCTGTGTCTTGTTTCTGGGGTGTCCTGTGTTTCACTCCTGCTTGTTTCTGGGGTGTCCTGTTTCTTGTTTCTGGGGTGTCCTGTGTTTCACTCCTGCTTGTTTCTGGGGTGTCCTGTGTCTTGTTTCTGGGGCTTCCTGTGTTTCACTCCTGCTTGTTTCTGGGGTGTCCTGTGTCTTGTTTCTGGGGTGTCCTGTCTTTCACTCCTGCTTGTTTCTGGGGTGTCCTGTGTTTCACTCCTGGTTGTTTCTGGGGTGTCCTGGGTCTTGTTTCTGGGGTGTCCTGTCTTTCACTCCTGCTTGTTTCTGGGGTGTCCTGTGCTTCACTCCTGTTGTTTCTGGGGTCTCCTGGGTCTTGTTTCTGGGGTGTCCTGGGTCTCGTGACTGCTGGTCTCTGGGGCGCCCCGGGGTGACCTTGCGCCCCCTGTCCCCAGGGCATGACCATGATGGTTTCCCCGGCGAAGATGGAGGAGAGGGTGAGGCGGAAGGAGGACGAGGTGCTGAAGGGGGCGCAGTGCGGGGCCCTCCCGCGGGATATGGAGGTGCTGCGGGAGTCTGTGGGCGCCGCGCGCGCCGAGTTCCTGCAGATCCACCGGATCAAGTTCGGGCTGACGGTGGGCGGGCTGGTGGCCGTGCCCCTGCTGGGCGTGGCCGGGGGCGTGGCCGGGGGCGTGGTCGCCGGGGCCGCCGTGGCCGCGGAGGCAGGGGTCGTCGCCGCGGGAACCGCCATCGGCGCCACGGCCGGCATGGGGGTGGGTGGCATGACGACAGCTGCCGCCACGGCGATCTACAGGAGGTTCGGCGGGAAGCCCTCGAACCCTGAGCCCGGGGAGCACTGAGCCCTCAACACCGGGGCGCTGCAGCCTCTCGTGGCCCCCCGCCGGCCAGATTCGCACCCCGTCCTGCGGCCCCTCGAAACTCAGTCCCCCAGGTGGACTTAATTAGTCCAGATTACGCCTCTCCTCAGATCTGCTGTTAATTGAGTCTTAATTAGTCCAGATTACTCCTCTCCTCAGATCTGCTGTCAATTGAGTCTTAATTAGTCCAGATTACTCCTCTCCTCAGATCTGCTGTCAATTGAGTCTTAATTAGTCCAGATTACTCCTCTCCTCAGATCTGCAGTTAATTGAGTCTTAATTAGTCCAGATTACTCCTCTCCTCAGATCTGCTGTCAATTGAGTCTTAATTAGTCCAGATTACTCCTCTCCTCAGATCTGCTGTCAATTGAGTCTTAATTAGTCCAGATTACTCCTCTCCTCAGATCTGCTGTCAATTGAGTCTTAATTAGTCCAGATTACTCCTCTCCTCAGATCTGCAGTTAATTGAGTCTTAATTAGTCCAGATTACTCCTCTCCTCAGATCTGCTGTCAATTGAGTCTTAATTAGTCCAGATTACTCCTCTCCTCAGATCTGCTGTCAATTGAGTCTTAATTAGTCCAGATTACTCCTCTCCTCAGATCTGCTGTTAATTGAGTCTTAATTAGTCCAGATTACTCCTCTCCTCAGATCTGCTGTCAATTGAGTCTTAATTAGTCCAGATTACTCCTCTCCTCAGATCTGCAGTTAATTGAGTCTTAATTAGTCCAGATTACTCCTCTCCTCAGATCTGCAGTTAATTGAGTCTTAATTAGTCCAGATTACTCCTCTCCTCAGATCTGCTGTCAATTGAGTCTTAATTAGTCCAGATTACTCCTCTCCTCAGATCTGCTGTCAATTGAGTCTTAATTAGTCCAGATTACTCCTCTCCTCAGATCTGCTGTTAATTGAGTCTTAATTAGTCCAGATTACTCCTCTCCTCAGATCTGCTGTCAATTGAGTCTTAATTAGTCCAGATTACTCCTCTCCTCAGATCTGCTGTTAATTGAGTCTTAATTAGTCCAGAATAACTCCTCTCCTCAGATCTGCTGTCAATTGAGTCTTAATTAGTCCAGATTACTCCTCTCCTCAGATCTGCTGTCAATTGAGTCTTAATTAGTCCAGATTACTCCTCTCCTCAGATCTGCTGTCAATTGAGTCTTAATTAGTCCAGATTACTCCTCTCCTCAGATCTGCAGTTAATTGAGTCTTAATTAGTCCAGATTACTCCTCTCCTCAGATCTGCAGTTAATTGAGTCTTAATTAGTCCAGATTACTCCTCTCCTCAGATCTGCAGTTAATTGAGTCTTAATTAGTCCAGATTACTCCTCTCCTCAGATCTGCAGTTAATTGAGTCTTAATTAGTCCAGATTACTCCTCTCCTCAGATCTGCAGTTAATTGAGTCTTAATTAGTCCAGATTACTCCTCTCCTCAGATCTGCTGTTAATTGAGTCTTAATTAGTCCAGATTACTCCTCTCCTCAGATCTGCAGTTAATTGAGTCTTAATTAGTCCAGATTACTCCTCTCCTCAGATCTGCTGTCAATTGAGTCTTAATTAGTCCAGATTACTCCTCTCCTCGGATCTGCTGTCAATTGAGTCTTAATTAGTCCAGATTACTCCTCTCCTCGGATCTGCTGTCAATTGAGTCTTAATTAGTCCAGATTACTCCTCTCCTCAGATCTGCAGTTAATTGAGTCTTAATTAGTCCAGATTACTCCTCTCCTCAGATCTGCAGTTAATTGAGTCTTAATTAGTCCAGATTACTCCTCTCCTCAGATCTGCTGTCAATTGAGTCTTAATTAGTCCAGATTACTCCTCTCCTCAGATCTGCTGTCAATTGAGTCTTAATTAGTCCAGATTACTCCTCTCCTCAGATCTGCTGTTAATTGAGTCTTAATTAGTCCAGATTACTCCTCTCCTCAGATCTGCTGTCAATTGAGTCTTAATTAGTCCAGATTACTCCTCTCCTCAGATCTGCTGTTAATTGAGTCTTAATTAGTCCAGAATAACTCCTCTCCTCAGATCTGCTGTCAATTGAGTCTTAATTAGTCCAGATTACTCCTCTCCTCAGATCTGCTGTCAATTGAGTCTTAATTAGTCCAGATTACTCCTCTCCTCAGATCTGCTGTCAATTGAGTCTTAATTAGTCCAGATTACTCCTCTCCTCAGATCTGCAGTTAATTGAGTCTTAATTAGTCCAGATTACTCCTCTCCTCAGATCTGCAGTTAATTGAGTCTTAATTAGTCCAGATTACTCCTCTCCTCAGATCTGCAGTTAATTGAGTCTTAATTAGTCCAGATTACTCCTCTCCTCAGATCTGCTGTCAATTGAGTCTTAATTAGTCCAGATTACTCCTCTCCTCAGATCTGCAGTTAATTGAGTCTTAATTAGTCCAGATTACTCCTCTCCTCAGATCTGCAGTTAATTGAGTCTTAATTAGTCCAGATTACTCCTCTCCTCAGATCTGCAGTTAATTGAGTCTTAATTAGTCCAGATTACTCCTCTCCTCAGATCTGCTGTCAATTGAGTCTTAATTAGTCCAGATGAACTCCTCTCCTCAGATCTGCAGTTAATTGAGTCTTAATTAGTCCAGATTACTCCTCTCCTCAGATCTGCTGTTAATTGAGTCTTAATTAGTCCAGATTACTCCTCTCCTCAGATCTGCAGTTAATTGAGTCTTAATTAGTCCAGATTACTCCTCTCCTCAGATCTGCTGTTAATTGAGTCTTAATTAGTCCAGATTACTCCTCTCCTCAGATCTGCTGTTAATTGAGTCTTAATTAGTCCAGATTACTCCTCTCCTCAGATCTGCTGTCAATTGAGTCTTAATTAGTCCAGATTACTCCTCTCCTCAGATCTGCTGTCAATTGAGTCTTAATCAGTCCAGACGAAGAAAGCTGCCTTCTGCCTGTCAGGGGTGAGAGACCAGCAGCAGCTGTGATGAACACAGCACGGACTGGAGCTCGTTAACGGAGTCCGGGCTCGTCCGCGTCTCGAATGAAACAGAACCGCCCGCACGTCCGGTCCGAACCTGCATGGTTTTGTACGTCTTCCTCAGTTCCTGCCTGGGATAACGACTTGAAAGTGGTTTTGAACAAATGATGTTTGTTTGTTTTTTTTTGACGAATGGAATGGTTTTCTCAGGCCAGGGAAACGAGAGTGATGGAATCAAAATAAAACCCATTTTCAATTTTGACTGCTGTGTTTCACTACTGCGGCTCCGAGAGAGAGAGGCTCTTTATGATGGACGTTCTTGGGTGACTTGTTCTGCACCTGCGGTGTTCGCCCGAGAGGAGTGATACTGCTGAGGAACAGGAGTTTCGTCCGCCCAGCCCTGTCAGACTTCGCTCCCCTGAGCACGCGGTTTCGTTATGAGTTTCTCAAGCGCTGTTATCTTCCTCTGCGATTGAGCTGTTCCCAGAACCGATAAGTTATCGCTGGATTGGCTGCCTCTCTGACCTGACGCCCGGGGTGAGTTTCAGAGGTTCACCTGCCTGCTGCTGGTGTGTCCAGTCACGAGACGCACTGCAGGAACGCTCGGGTGTTTTGTGGGTTTTTATATATATATACACAGTCTGTGGTGTCATGTGTTGAATTTGCTGTTAAAAATATATATCATTCATGTGTTGTGCAGTTTCTGTCTGGAGAGCTGGTGTTACACTACTAGTTTATTACAAAATGCCTGTCAGTCGTCATGCCAGATTGTTCCCCCCTCCTGCCCCCCTCTGTGTACAGTAGAGCCTCTTGTCCTGACTCACTGGGCTGTCCAAACACAGGACAGCCCAGTGAGATCAGAGTAAAAACTCAGGACAGTGCAGTACAGCCCAGTGAGATCAGGGTAAAAAAACAGGACAGCGCAGTACAGCCCAGTGAGATCGGGGTAAAAACACAGGACAGCCCAGTGAGATCAGGGTAAGAACACAGGACAGTGCAGTACAGCCCAGTGAGATCAGGGAAAAAACACAGTAGAGCCCAGTGAGATCAGGGTAAAAACACAGGACAGTGCAGTACAGCCCAGTGAGATCAGGGTAAAAAAACAGGACAGCGCAGTACAGCCCAGTGAGATCAGGGAAAAAACACAGTAGAGCCCAGTGAGATCAGGGTAAAAACACAGGACAGCACAGTGCAGCCCAGTGAGATCAGGGTAAAAACAGTAGAGCCCAGTGAGATCAGGGTAAAAAAACAGGACAGCGCAGTACAGCCCAGTGAGATCGGGGTAAAAACACAGGACAGCCCAGTGAGATCAGGGTAAAAACACAGGACAGTGCAGTACAGCCCAGTGAGATCAGGGTAAAAACACGTTACGGCGCAGTACAGCCCAGTGAGATCAGGGTAAAAGCACAGGACAGCGCAGTACAGCCCAGTGAGATCAGGGTAAAAACACAGTCCAGCCCAGTGAGATCAGGGTAAAAACACAGGACAGTGTGGTAATAAGTGCTCTGGGTGCTGGTCTGATGAGTCAGCTGCTCATGGGGTCTCACTTCCTCCTGCTGGAAACTCTTTCTCTTTCTCTACAGGACAGCTGAGCTCCGAGCTGGGTGAGTAAAGACAGATCCCGAGTGATTATTTAATCAATCAAGAGAGAGAGGGAGAGAGAGAGAGAGAGAGGCTCAGGTTAGCTCGGGTTAGCTGTGGGACTTCAGCACAGAGGCGGAGTATCTGTCGGACACCCTAAGACCTAGAAACGTGAACAGGGCTCTCGTGTCGCACCAGCGGTAATCCGGAAACTGGCGTCTCTGCACCAGTGGAAGGAGCACACAAGCAGAACGTGGGGAAAAATCCAAAGAAAGCACCCCACTCCCCCCTAAAGGTCCGACTGTTGTTCTGCATGAAGGCTGCAGAGTCTGGGGTCAACTGATCAGATCTGGGGGTCGTGGCTGCGCTGTTTTGTACGACACAGAGTGACGTCACAGCCAGGAAAAGAAGGCGCTATATTGAAATGTAGTGAAACACCCACCCCACCTGCCCAGACAGACTCGGGGAAACTTGTTTTCATCGCGATTTTGAGGTCAGGCACCGAGTTTGTTGGTACCTTGTAGACAGTCACGTGATCACCCACAAAAACAAGGCGCTATATCTGGGAAACACAGGTCCGGGTCGTTACACTGCAGACGGCAGATGACTCGACTTACCTACTATTTTACTGCGTTAGTTGCTACCCCTGACAGCTTTGGACGTAGCTCCCCTTGAAAAAACACGCTGACGCGCGCGCTTTGCCACAGCGGTCTTGAGGCTGCAGGTTCGAGTCTTTGTCCCTCAGCGCGCCTGTTTACTGAAGGAGACAGTTGACACTGATCACTTCTTCAGATTTGTAAAAAAGCAGACCGCTGCGAGGCTCTGGGTGAGAACATGCAGTTGTTTGCTCGTGTTTTGAGACGACACCCGCAGCTCTTCTGATCAGGGTACGTGATCTTCCTGCTCACACAGAGGCGCAGAAGACACCGATATTAAACACAGAATCCACCGCCCCCCACCCGGGCACACAGAGGACCACAGCTACAGAGCTGTTCCTCTCGCACCGGTAACAGAGCGCCTGAACTGGGCAGACTGGGGTCACTGGATCACCCGAGAGACGACACCCGCAGCTCTTCTGATCAGGGTACGAGATCTTCCTGCTCACACAGAGGCGCAGAAGACACCGATATTAAACACAGAATCCACCGCCCCCCACCCGGGCACACAGAGGACCACAGCTACAGAGCTGTTCCTCTCGCACCGGTAACAGAGCGCCTGAACTGGGCAGACTGGGGTCACTGGATCACCCGAGAGACGACACCCGCAGCTCTTCTGATCAGGGTACGTGATCTTCCTGCTCACACAGAGGCGCAGAAGACACCGATATTAAACACAGAATCCACCGCCCCCCACCCGGGCACACAGAGGACCACAGCTACAGAGCTGTTCCTCTCGCACCGGTAACAGAGCGCCTGAACTGGGCAGACTGGGGTCACTGGATCACCCGAGAGACGACACCCGCAGCTCTTCTGATCAGGGTACGAGATCTTCCTGCTCACACAGAGGCGCAGAAGACACCGATATTAAACACAGAATCCACCGCCCCCCACCCGGGCACACAGAGGACCACAGCTACAGAGCTGTTCCTCTCGCACCGGTAACAGAGCGCCTGAACTGGGCAGACTGGGGTCACTGGATCACTCGAGAGACGACACCCGCAGCTCTTCTGATCAGGGTACGTGATCTTCCTGCTCACACAGAGGCGCAGAAGACACCGATATTAAACACAGAATCCACCGCCCCCCACCCGGGCACACAGAGGACCACAGCTACAGAGCTGTTCCTCTCGCACCGGTAACAGAGCGCCTGAACTGGGCAGACTGGGGTCACTGGATCACCCGAGAGACGACACCCGCAGCTCTTCTGATCAGGGTACGAGATCTTCCTGCTCACACAGAGGCGCAGAAGACACCGATATTAAACACAGAATCCACCGCCCCCCACCCGGGCACACAGAGGACCACAGCTACAGAGCTGTTCCTCTCGCACCGGTAACAGAGCGCCTGAACTGGGCAGACTGGGGTCACTGGATCACCCGAGAGACGACACCCGCAGCTCTTCTGATCAGGGTACGTGATCTTCCTGCTCACACAGAGGCGCAGAAGACACCGATATTAAACACAGAATCCACCGCCCCCCACCCGGGCACACAGAGGACCACAGCTACAGAGCTGTTCCTCTCGCACCGGTAACAGAGCGCCTGAACTGGGCAGACTGGGGTCACTGGATCACCCGAGAGACGACACCCGCAGCTCTTCTGATCAGGGTACGTGATCTTCCTGCTCACACAAAGGCGCAGAAGACACCGATATTAAACACAGAATCCACCGCCCCCCACCCGGGCACACAGAGGACCACAGCTACAGAGCTGTTCCTCTCGCACCGGTAACAGAGCGCCTGAACTGGGCAGACTGGGGTCACTGGATCACCCGAGAGACGACACCCGCAGCTCTTCTGATCAGGGTACGTGATCTTCCTGCTCACACAGAGGCGCAGAAGACACCGATATTAAACACAGAATCCACCGCCCCCCACCCGGGCACACAGAGGACCACAGCTACAGAGCTGTTCCTCTCGCACCGGTAACAGAGCGCCTGAACTGGGCAGACTGGGGTCACTGGATCACCCGAGAGACGACACCCGCAGCTCTTCTGATCAGGGTACGAGATCTTCCTGCTCACACAGAGGCGCAGAAGACACCGATATTAAACACAGAATCCACCGCCCCCCACCCGGGCACACAGAGGACCACAGCTACAGAGCTGTTCCTCTCGCACCGGTAACAGAGCGCCTGAACTGGGCAGACTGGGGTCACTGGATCACCCGAGAGACGACACCCGCAGCTCTTCTGATCAGGGTACGTGATCTTCCTGCTCACACAGAGGCGCAGAAGACACCGATATTAAACACAGAATCCACCGCCCCCCACCCGGGCACACAGAGGACCACAGCTACAGAGCTGTTCCTCTCGCACCGGTAACAGAGCGCCTGAACTGGGCAGACTGGGGTCACTGGATCACCCGAGAGACGACACCCGCAGCTCTTCTGATCAGGGTACGAGATCTTCCTGCTCACACAGAGGCGCAGAAGACACCGATATTAAACACAGAATCCACCGCCCCCCACCCGGGCACACAGAGGACCACAGCTACAGAGCTGTTCCTCTCGCACCGGTAACAGAGCGCCTGAACTGGGCAGACTGGGGTCACTGGATCACTCGAGAGACGACACCCGCAGCTCTTCTGATCAGGGTACGTGATCTTCCTGCTCACACAGAGGCGCAGAAGACACCGATATTAAACACAGAATCCACCGCCCCCCACCCGGGCACACAGAGGACCACAGCTACAGAGCTGTTCCTCTCGCACCGGTAACAGAGCGCCTGAACTGGGCAGACTGGGGTCACTGGATCACCCGAGAGACGACACCCGCAGCTCTTCTGATCAGGGTACGAGATCTTCCTGCTCACACAGAGGCGCAGAAGACACCGATATTAAACACAGAATCCACCGCCCCCCACCCGGGCACACAGAGGACCACAGCTACAGAGCTGTTCCTCTCGCACCGGTAACAGAGCGCCTGAACTGGGCAGACTGGGGTCACTGGATCACCTGAGAGACGACACCCGCAGCTCTTCTGATCAGGGTACGTGATCTTCCTGCTCACACAGAGGCGCAGAAGACACCGATATTAAACACAGAATCCACCGCCCCCCACCCGGGCACACAGAGGACCACAGCTACAGAGCTGTTCCTCTCGCACCGGTAACAGAGCGCCTGAACTGGGCAGACTGGGGTCACTGGATCACCCGAGAGACGACACCCGCAGCTCTTCTGATCAGGGTACGAGATCTTCCTGCTCACACAGAGGCGCAGAAGACACCGATATTAAACACAGAATCCACCGCCCCCCACCCGGGCACACAGAGGACCACAGCTACAGAGCTGTTCCTCTCGCACCGGTAACAGAGCGCCTGAACTGGGCAGACTGGGGTCACTGGATCACCCGAGAGACGACACCCGCAGCTCTTCTGATCAGGGTACGTGATCTTCCTGCTCACACAGACGCGCAGAAGACACCGATATTAAACACAGAATCCACCGCCCCCCACCCGGGCACACAGAGGACCACAGCTACAGAGCTGTTCCTCTCGCACCGGTAACAGAGCGCCTGAACTGGGCAGACTGGGGTCACTGGATCACCCGAGAGACGACACCCGCAGCTCTTCTGATCAGGGTACGAGATCTTCCTGCTCACACAGAGGCGCAGAAGACACCGATATTAAACACAGAATCCACCGCCCCCCACCCGGGCACACAGAGGACCACAGCTACAGAGCTGTTCCTCTTGCACCGGTAACAGAGCGCCTGAACTGGGCAGACTGGGGTCACTGGATCACCCGAGAGACGACACCCGCAGCTCTTCTGATCAGGGTACGAGATCTTCCTGCTCACACAGAGGCGCAGAAGACACCGATATTAAACACAGAATCCACCGCCCCCCACCCGGGCACACAGAGGACCACAGCTACAGAGCTGTTCCTCTCGCACCGGTAACAGAGCGCCTGAACTGGGCAGACTGGGGTCACTGGATCACCCGAGAGACGACACCCGCAGCTCTTCTGATCAGGGTACGTGATCTTCCTGCTCACACAGAGGCGCAGAAGACACCGATATTAAACACAGAATCCACCGCCCCCCACCCGGGCACACAGAGGACCACAGCTACAGAGCTGTTCCTCTCGCACCGGTAACAGAGCGCCTGAACTGGGCAGACTGGGGTCACTGGATCACCCGAGAGACGACACCCGCAGCTCTTCGGATCAGGGTACGTGATCTTCCTGCTCACACAGAGGCGCAGAAGACACCGATATTAAACACAGAATCCACCGCCCCCCACCCGGGCACACAGAGGACCACAGCTACAGAGCTGTTCCTCTCGCACCGGTAACAGAGCGCCTGAACTGGGCAGACTGGGGTCACTGGGGGCCGGAGTCACCGTGCACGGTCACAGGATCACCCGAGAGACAAAGCGCTATATCTCGCGAGCGAGACCGGCACAAACGAATGAGGGGGGTCTTCCTCGACTTACTGCTGCAGAGAAACGTCAGAACTCCTGCCCCCCGCCCCACCCCACCCCATACCCCAGTAACCCGACCAGAACAGGACGGCGCCGATCCATACCGTGTGGTTACCGTGCTCGGATCTGTCGGTGTGGTCGACACACACGTTGTGTGGATTTTTGGAAGATTAATGACTGTTCATGTCTTTTATTTTTGTTGTTGTCTAAACAGGCTTCAACAGCATGGCTGGGCAGCTTGTTCCCCCCTCCCGCCCCTCTCTGTGTACAGTAGAGCCTCCTGTCCTGACTGGAGGAGCTCATCCAGCTGTGTCTGGAGAGAAGCCAGGGTATCAGCTTGTTCCCCCCTCCCGCCCCTCTCTGTGTACAGTAGAGCCTCCTGTCCTGACTGGAGGAGCTCATCCAGCTGTGTCTGGAGAGAAGCCAGGGTATCAGCTTGTTCCCCCCTCCCGCCCCTCTCTGTGTACAGTAGAGCCTCCTGTCCTGACTGGAGGATCTCACCCAGCTGTGTCTGGAGAGAAGCCAGGGTATCGACTTGTTCCCCCCTCCCACCCCTCTCTGTGTACAGTAGAGCCTCCTGTCCTGACTGGAGGAGCTCACCCAGCTGTGTCTGGAGAGAAGCCAGGGTATCGGCTTGTTCCCCCCTCCCACCTCTCTCAGTGTACAGCAGAGCCCCGAGAGGCTCTTCCTCTCCGCAGGCCTGAGGGTCTCCTGGGGTTCAGGGAGAGTCGGACTGGGGGTCTCTGCGGGGGCCAGGGGGGGTGACCCGAGAGACGGAGGCAGACAGGGGCGTGGGGACAACACTCCTGGCTCACCCCCTGGTCCAATCTGCCCGTCTGTGGGGAGTCTGCGTGGACTCCGGCTCCAGGTGCTCCAGGAAGCTCTCCGGCTGATGATTCCCGTCAGGAACGTTCTGGGGGCAGGAAGAGGCCCCGCTGTTCCCGGACGGCGCAGATAAGGCGGCGCGGTGACCTTCGAGCTCGGTCCCGCCCTCAGCCGGGACTATAAAGCAGGCCGGGCCGGCGCTGGGGCTCAAGCGACTCGGGACGAGAGAGAGAGAGAGAAGACTGCGACGCTCTGCCATGATGGGTGAGTCTCTCTCACACACCCGGGGTCTGTCTGTGTGGAGTCTGCATGTTCTCCCCCGCTTCTGGCATGGGCCTCTGGGAGAACTGGCCCTTGTGTGTCGCTGCCTGAGCGTCTGTGTGTGTATCAGTGTGTGAGTGTGTGTCTCTGGCTGTATATTATCAGTGTGTGAGTGTCTGTGTGTGTCTCTGTGTGTATCAGTGTGTGAGTGTGTCTGTGTATATCAGTGTGTGAGTGTGTCTCTGTGTATATCAGTGTGTGAGTGAGTGTGTGTCTCTGTCTGTATATTATCAGTGTGTGAGTGTCTGTGTGTGTCTCTGTGTGCATTAGTGTGTGAATATCAGTGTGTGTGTCTCTGTGTGTATCAGTGTGTGAGTGTGTCTGTGTATATCAGTGTGTGAGTGTCTGTGTGTGTCTCTGTCTGTATATTATTTGTGTGTGTGTCTCTCTGGCTGTATGTTATCAGTGTGTGAGTGTCTGTGTGTGTATCAGTGTGTGAGTGTGTCTCTGTGTATATCAGTGCGTGAGTGTGTGTGTGTCTCTGGCTGTGTATATTGGTGAGTGTGAGTGATTGTGTGTCTCTGTCTGTGTATATTGGTGAGTGTGAGTGATTGTGTGTCTCTGTCTGTGTATATTGGTGAGTGTGAGTGATTGTGTGTCTCTGGCTGTGTATATTGGTGAGTGTGAGTGATTGTGTGTCTCTGTCTGTGTATATTGGTGAGTGTGTGTGTGTCTCTGTCTGTGTATATTGGTGAGTGTGAGTGTCTGTGTGTGTCTCTGTGTATATCAGTGTGTGAGTGTGTGTGTGTCTCTGGCTGTGTATATTGGTGAGTGTGTGTGTGTCTCTGGCTGTGTATATTGGTGAGTGTGAGTGATTGTGTGTCTCTGTCTGTGTATATTGGTGTGTGTGTGTGTCTCTGTCTGTGTATATTGGTGAGTGTGTGTGTGTCTCTGTCTGTGTATATTGGTGAGTGTGAGTCTCTCCTGCTCCTCTGGAGCTGCAGTCCTGCTCTCTGTGTTGATCAGGGCTTCGCTCATGATGATGGATAATCACGATCAGAACTATTGATACAGTGATCAATACTTCAGTGTCACTCCATTAATCACTCCTTCCCAGCTGTGAGCTCAGGGTTCGATTTCCCTGCTGTGTCCGAGCTCTTTCCCCCCGAAGTCCGGTCTCTGCCCCACGAGCAGGAGCTGCTGCCTCACCTCCCCCCCCCTCTCCTAGATACCCTGAGGACCCTGCTGTTGGCCGCGGCGTGCCTGACCGCGCTGGCGACCTCTGAACCCCCGGCGCCGTCCGAGCCCGACATCGGGAACGCCCAGCAGCTCAACGTCTCCCTGGCAGGAGTGCTGAACCTGAGCGCGGTGAACTCAAGAAGTAAGTGGGTTGCCAATGGCTTTGGCCTAGAAATGCTGGCCCCTCCTCCCCCCTCAGGCGAGACCAGCCGCACCCCGAGCTGCCGATCGCCTCCTCCTGAGTGCGCCTCGGCCCCCAGTCCCGCCCCGTCCGCGCCTCCGCAGGCGAGACCAGTCGCACCCCGAGCTGCCGATCACCTCCTCCTGAGTGCGCCTCCGCAGGCGAGACCAGCCGCGCCCCGAGCTGCCGATCGCCTCCTCCTCCTGAGTGCGCCTCCGCAGGCGAGACCAGCCGCGCCCCGAGCTGCCGATCGCCTCCTCCGGAGCGCGCCTCACGCCCCTCCTCCCCCCACAGGCACCCCCCACGACTGCAGCAGCCTCCCGGCCAACAGCGTCAGCGGCGTGTATCTGGTGCAGCCCGTGGGCGGGCCCAACCTGATGGTGTACTGCCTGAATAAGGGCCGGGACCGGTGGACGGTGATCCAGAGGAACTCCGCCACCACCACGCTGGCCTGGGACCAGACCTGGGCCGCCTACAAGACCGGCTTCGGCACCGTGAGCGGCGACCACTGGCTGGGCAACGAGTACATCCACCTGCTGACCGCCCAGCGCACCTACAAGGTCCGCTTCGCGCTCGTCGACTCCAGCGGCCGGGAGAGCGTCGCCGACTACGACACCTTCCGCGTGGAGGCGGAGGGCCAGGGCTACGCCCTGCGGCTGGGCCAGCACTCGGGCAGCGCCGCCAACCGCCTGCAGGTGGGCAGCACCTCCGGCCTGCAGGACAACATGAAGTTCTCCACGCGCGACCGCGACCAGGACCTGACCAGCTCCAACTGCGCCTCCTCGCACGGCGGCGGCTTCTGGTTCAACAGCTGCTACTCCGCCCACCTGAACCGCCGCGGGGCGCTCTACTGGGACGGCAACGTGCAGGCCTCCACCATCATGATCGCGCCCACCGACATCTGCCACTAGGGGGCGCCACTGGGGGAGCACCAGGGCCCCACACACACACACACACACACGGGCTGATTAATCACACAGCGGATAACGTGCAGGCCTCCACCATCATGATCGCGCCCACCGACATCTGCCACTAGGGGGCGCCACTGGGGGAGCACCAGGGCCCCACACACACACACACACACACGGGCTGATTAATCACACAGCGGATACCCACAGCCAGGGGGCGCCACTGTGACAACACCAGGGCCACACACACACACACACACACACACACACACACACACACACACGCTGATTAATCACACAGCGGATACCCACAGCCAGGGGGCGCCACTGTGACAACACCAGGGCCACACACACACACACACGGGCTGATTAATCACACAGCGGATACCCACAGCCAGGGGGCGCCACTGTGACAACACCAGGGCCACACACACACACACACACACACACACACACACACACACACACACGCTGATTAATCACACAGCGGATACCCACAGCCAGGGGGCGCCACTGTGACAACACCAGGGCCACACACACACACACACGGGCTGATTAATCACACAGCGGATACCCACAGCCAGGGGGCGCCACTGTGACAACACCAGGGCCACACACACACACACACGGGCTGATTAATCACACAGCGGATACCCACAGCCAGGGGGCGCCACTGTGACAACACCAGGGCCACACACACACACACACGGGCTGATTAATCACACAGCGGATACCCACAGCCAGGGGGCGCCACTGTGACAACACCAGGGCCAAACACACACACACACACACACACACACGGGCTGATTAATCACACAGCGGATACCCACAGCCAGGGGGCGCCACTGTGACAACACCAGGGCCCCACACACACACACACACACACGGGCTGATTAATCACACAGCGGATACCCACAGCCAGGGGGCGCCACTGTGACAACACCAGGGCCAAACACACACACACACACACACACACACACACACACGGGCTGATTAATCACACAGCGGATACCCACAGCCAGGGGGCGCCACTGTGACAACACCAGGGCCACACACACACACACACACACACGGGCTGATTAATCACACAGCGGATACCCACAGCCAGGGGGCGCCACTGTGACAACACCAGGGCCACACACACACACACTGATGTCTCAGATGAGACAAGAGGTTTCTGGAGCTGCTGAATAAAAGTTGTGCTTCCCAGAGATGAGCGCGTCTGTGTTTTTTCTCTGCCCTGGGCAGCGGCACGGCCACCACCTGCCTGCGCGTGGGCCTGCCCCCAGAGTGACCCTGTTCTCTGTCCCCCTGCTTGTGCGATGCACAAAGAGCTCTCCAGTCTGCTGTAGACACCAGCATCGAGTCGGTTTTCACTGCTGTTTATTCTGGAATAAACTAGTTGATAAACTAATAAACTAACCCTAACCCTAACGCTGACAGGTGGATAATGTTAAAATGTCGCCCGATGGCCAGAGTGGGGCTCCGTCGCACGTGACACAAGTGCAGTCCCCCACACCAGAGCACACAACCAAACTGATTCCTCAGATGAAGATACACCCTCCTTCCTGCGTTGTCTCTGTCTTCAGTTGCACTACCTGCCCTAACAGCCAGCCCCGGGATCGATCTGACCGGTTTTTCTGCCTGTGGTCTAGGGCCTCTGCTCTATCCACCTGCGGACAGACGCTGAGCGTCCGCCCGGGCCCACTCACACCTCTGGGTGCTCGGGGTCAGCCCCGCTGGGCGGATCTTCGCAAGGCCCTGTCGGGTCTGATCTTACCGGGTGTCGCTGAAGATGACGACGGCACCATACGCATCACGTCCCCCCAGTACGCGGCCCATGAGTCGCCGAAACGGGGCAGAGGATACGCGTCGAGCGTCGATACCGCCTCGAGCTTCCGAAAATCCCCGCACATCCGTGGAGAAGCCTCTCTCTGTGGCACGATCGCCATGGGGCTGCTCCGTTCACTAGTCGATGGTTCGGTAACCCCTCAGTCTCTCTGGCACAGAGCGAAACCCTGTCGATTTCGCTTCACAGCAAATTCAACACACAACACCACAGACTGCGTATCCTCTTGTCTCTTTAGCCACTGTCCGCCTGGAATTCCCTGCCCTTAAACATATTCGTCTATCTCTGCAGCAGAACACAGCAGGAGCCCGGTTCAGGTCTTAAACTGAAGCTAACCCCCTTGGCTTTGAGGGTGGACAGAAAGTCACTTTTCTGGTATGTCTTGAAAAAACATATGGAAAAAACAGCAGGCGGCAATGTTGTTTTGGTCTTCAGAGGTCGGAATTGTCACTTCTAGGTCCTGGGAATGATGTGAAGGCCTTGTCCTAGGTGACTACTAGCTTGGATAACAATCTGGGACAAATGGATCAATCAGAAAAAATTCTACATCCTGTTTTGTGAAGACTGGACCCGGAATGAAATTTCACGTCTAACAATAATAACAATAAAAACCTTTAGACACTGCTAGAGAGCCTTTATCTGCTAACAAAACCTCAGAGTTGCCCTCTGGTGTGAAAAAAAGGAGCACTGATAAGAAACTGATAAGAAACCGATCGATTACCCCTTCTGAGTCAATGATTGACAGCTGAAAGGCGGGCGGAACACAGCCCGAGGCTTCCGGAGGAAGTCTCACCCCCTCAGGGCTCCGAATGGCTGGAAACACAGTGAATGGCGGCGCCGTTGACCAATCAGATCGCTTGATCTGTGGCGGCCCTGCTTCAAACATGTACTACAGAGTCGATAGCGTGCAGGTGTGGAGAGGAGCAGGTCTGGGGGCTGTGGATATATATCAGCTTCGGAGTAAGGTAAAAACATGGGATATGTGTTTTTTTTTTTGCTGGGTTTTGCTTTTGCGGTCTTGTTTTGCTGGCTTATTGATTGCCTTGTCGATGCATACTGGAAGTTTGGAAGTGCCTCATCAGATAGAAAGTGACTTTGTGATCGATAGTCTTGGTTTTTTTAAAAAAAAACACGTTTTTTTTAAAGCTCCGGTTGTCCTTTTTCGATTGATAAGATGGTTTTGTGGTTTTGTTGGATGAAAAATGAAAGGTGGATATCGATTCCCCCCGCGGACGTGCACGACCACGCCGGGGACAGCACACGCGTGGCCCCGTGGAGGGTCCGATGCGGTTTTGTGAAAAACAGTTTTTACACTGTCCGCCTGATACAAGCTTTTCTGTAAAGGGCTTGTGGTTTCGGTGATGTGAGACGAGATGTTTTTATCACGCTCGGATATTCTTGTGTCCAGATCCTCGCAAGGGAAACACAGAAAGCCTTCAGACCAAACGCATCTTAAAGAGCCCGACTTGTGGAAATGTCCCCAGCCTCCACATCAAGCTGTCAGTGAGCTCTTTCTCTCTGTTTAAACCTGTGTGATGACACAGGGTCACAGCGAGAGAAATACAGCCAGAGGAGGAGCAGTCTCCATCACCCAGCCTGTGAGCAGGAATACCACAGCTGTGTGTGACCTCTGAAACCCTTTCCTGATGTCCTGTTTTCACTCAGGTGAGGCTCAGCTATACTCACACCACTGCTGACAGCAGGGAGATTCACGTGTTCTCATTAAAAACAGCTCCCATGATGTGCAAACTGCTTGTTTACACACAGAGAGGACTGACACAGCTCTGCGTTGTCAATCTTTTTCCCCACTCTGCTCTGGGACAGGGGGATGCTGCTCACAAGCCAGTAGCATTTAAACCACAGCACCCACAGTGCTGCAAGCGAGTGTTTCACACACTAGGCAGCTCCTCTGACCTTTCCCAGCCTTGCTTTGGCTTGTGAAACCTCTATTATTTATTTTTTCAAGATGGCACCATTAGACATGCAATACACTGGGGGATAGGAGGTTTTCTTCATGACTCGATAGCTCTTCAAGCACAGCACCCACAGTGCTGCAAGCGAGTGTCTTCAAGTTCAAGTCTGCTGTCATCCTGCTCATAGACGGGTATATGGTATAACGAAATGCGCTGTAGCTAGCTCTCGGACGCTGCGTAGTACAAAACAACAACAACAACAACAACACAAGTGTATAATAAAAGAAAGCCAGAGACAACAGGTAACAGGCAGTGTGCAAAACAACATCAGATGTGCAGACACACGCATCAGCAGAATGAAATAAAAGGACAGAAATGCTGGGGGTGAGCTTCTTGACATGCGAGGTGGAGGTAGATTTCACTGTGTGTTTGAGTTTTTGGTCAGAGAGAAGGCGCTGTGAGGTTCAGGTCGTAGGTGAGAGAGGCTGGGAGTTTAATGGTTTGACAGCGCGGGGGTAAACACTGTCTCCGAGTCTGGTAGTCCGGGCCCGGATGCTCCGGTACCGTTTTCCAGATGGTAGAGGGTCATGCAGTCTGTAGCTGGGGTGTGGGGGGTCTTTGATGATGCTCAGAGCTGTCCTCAAGCACCGTCTGTCATCAGTGTCCTGTATGGATGGGAGGGCAGCCCCAGTGATGGACTGGGCAGTGTCCACCGCCCGCTGTGGGGCTCTGCGGTCAGCAGCACTGCAGTTGCCATACCACACTGTGATGCAGCCTGTCAGTGTGCTTTCTGTAGTGCCTCTGTAAAAGTTCGTGAGGATCTGGGGACATATCGTAGCCTTCTTCAACCGTCTGAGGAAGTACAGGCGCTGTGGCACTTTCTTGATCAGACAGGTGGCGCTGACAGACCATGTGAGGTCCTCGGTGATATGGACGCCAAGGAATCTGAAGTTACTGACCCTTTCCACTTCAGTCCCGTTGATGTGGATAGGGGCGTGTCCGGTTTGCAGTTTCCTGCAATCACCGATCAGCTCCCTGGTTCTGCTGACGTTGAGGGTGAGGTTGTTGTCATCACACCACGCTGTAAGGCGATGAGCTCCTCCCTGTCGGCCCTCTCATCACTGTCTGTGATCAGACCCACAACCGCAGTGCCATCGGCAAACCTGCTGATGGGGTTGGTGTCGTTTGGCCTTGCAGTCGTGGGTGTAGAGGGAGTCGAGCAATGGACTAAGCACACACCCCTGGGGGACCCCAGTGTTCAGAGTGAGTGTGCCGGAGGTGTGGTTCCCAAGCCTGAGCGCCTGAGGTCTGCCCGTCAGGAAGTCCAGGCTCCGGTTGCAGAGGGTGGTGTCGAGACCCAGCGCACTGAGTTTCTTGACTAGTTTCTCTGGGATGATGGTGTTAGAAGCCGAGCTGAAGTGGATGAATAGTAGTCTTGTGTACGTGTTCTGTGTGTCCAGATGGGACAGGGCAGTGGAGACTGCGTCACCTGTGGATCTGTTGGGCAGGGAGGTGAATGGGTACAGGTCCAGTAGTGTGTCTGGACTGGTGTCCTTAACGTGCCCCATGACCAGCCTCTGGAAGCACTTCCTGAGGACAGGGGTTAGTGCCCCCGGGCGGCAGTCATGAAGACATGTCTCTGGGGTCTTCCTCGCTCCTGGGATGATGGCGGTTGTCTTGAGGCAGGTGGGGACTACGGCTCGGGCCAGAGACATGCTGACAATGTCTGCGAACGCCCCCGCCAGCCGATGGGCGCGGGCTCCGAGTCCTGCAGCCTTGCGTGTGGTCACTCCGAGCAGAGATCTCCTCGCCTCACCTGCAGACAGCGGGGCCGCTCTGAGGGCTGGTTCTGTGTTGCTGGCTTCAAACTGGGCGTAGAAGGCGTTGAGCTCGTTGGGCAGGGAGGCATCGTGGGCAGGTGCACAGATGATCTTCCTCTTGTCGTCTGTGAGGGCCTGTGTACCTTGCCACCTGCGCCATGTTCCTCCAGTTCCTGTTTCAGTGTGATTTTTTCCGCCTGATGATTGAGGCTGGCTGACTTCAGTTCTGATTTATTGCCTGATTTGAATGCTGCAGACCTCACTGTTCATCCGTGGTTTCTGTTTAGGAAAAGCTCTTTTACTTTTGTGTCCCACCGCCAGCACGTGTCCTGATGGAGCTAGTGACTGATGTATATTCCTGTGTGGCTGTCTCTTTAAACACACCCCAGTCAGTGCCTTCAAACCAGTCCTGCAGGAGTGATTCAGCTCCTTCAGGCCCCACTTTCCCTGTCCTGACTGCTGGTTTCACTCACCTGTGCGGCTGTCGGTGTGCGGGGAGGAGAAATGGTGATTGTGGTCTGTGTCCACAGTGGGGGAGGGGTCCGGTCTTGTGAGCGTTCTGAATGTTGGTGTAAACGTGGTCCAGAGTGTTTTCCCCTCTCGGTGGGAAGGAGACTTGCTGGTATGGCATTTCGGGAGAAGGGAGTTCGGGTTTGTAGGATTAAACTCGCCCGAGACGACGAAGGTTGTCGGGATGTGCAGACTCCTGCTTATTGCAGTGTACAGTACCTCTAGCGCCTCTCTGCCCTTAGTCGGGGATGGCTGTAGATGGCAGTCAGAAACCGTCTGAACAGTAAACTGCTACATCTGTTTTTACAACTGTTTTGTGCAATATGCCGGGGACTTGTGCAATACAACTTTTTGTGTACTGTTCTGGACTGTGAGTAACTCTACTTAGTGCACCCCTCACTGTACTGATTGTGTTATTGTATTATTATTATTATTATTATTGTATCATTCGTCACACTGTGGCTGTGTTGTGTGTGTTTAGCTGCTGTCGCCCTGCGATTTCCCGCACGGGATCAATCAAGTATCTCTCTATCAGCAGTTTTAAACGCCCTGGGCAGATGAAAGGGGTGGCAGTTGATCGTGAGGTGACGGTAGATGTGTCGCACCACGTGTTCATGAAAAAGCACACACTGCCCCACCTCTGGGTTAGTCCTGTCCTGTAATACTGTCTGCTCGCCGTGTTTCGGAGAAAACTCTTTCTCTTGAGTCTTTCAGTCTGAGATCGCCGAGTTTGTTGTCGAGGGGAATGGTGGGTAAGGGATGCTTGTTCCCAGACAGCCCCCCTCACCTCACGCAACCTTGCTCTGGGCTGTGGAACGTTTCCTAATTTTTTAATGGTTTTTTGAAGAAGGCACGACAGGTGATACACTGGGATGGGGGGGTGCTCTTCACGACATCTGAAAATGTTAGATTTGACGTTGTTGTTTTCCGAATTTCGCATTTTTAAATCAGCTGGATCTGTACCAATCGCACCGAAGGTATGTGGTGGTATGTGGTCTCGATGATGTGGCTGGGGAACCGCCGGGCACGAAGGAGAGAGAAGCACATCTCTGGGGGTCCAGGTCCTGGCGGTGTGTGACCGGTAGCTACTAGAGACAGTTCACATGCACAACCAGGCGGATCGACACGACGAATTCGATCTCATGTATTATGTGAGACGAGGTGTTGATGTTGTGGGTGTGTGTGTGGTGTGTGTGGTGTGTGTGGTGTGTGTGGTGTGTGTGGTGTGTGTGTGGTGTGTGTGTGGTGTGTGTGTGGTGTGTGTGGTGTGTGTGTGGTGTGTGTGTGGGGTGTGTGTGGGGTGTGTGGGGTGTGTGGGGTGTGTGGGGTGTGGGGTGTGTGGGGTGTGGGGTGTGTGGGGTGTGTGGGGTGTGGGGTGTGTGGGGTGTGGGGGTGTGGGGTGTGGGGGGGTGGTGTGTGGTGTGTGTGGTGTGTGGGGTGTGTGGGGGGTGGGGTGTGGTGTGTGGGGGTGGGGGTGGGGGTGCGTGGGGTGTGTGGTGGGTGTGTGGTGTGTGGGGTGTGGGTGTGTGTGGTGTGGGGGGTGGTGTGTGTGGGTGTGTGGGTGTGTGGGGTGTGTGGGGTGTGTGGGGTGTGTGGTGTGTGGGGGGTGTGTGGGGTGCGTGGGGTGTGGGGTGTGTGGGGTGTGGGTTGTGTGGGGTGTGTGGGTGTGTGGGGTGTGGGGTGTGGGGTGTGTGGGTGTGTGTGGTGCGTGGTGTGTGTGGTGTGTGGTGTGTGGTGTGTGGTGTGTGGTGTGTGGGGTGTGGGGTGTGTGGTGTGTGGGGTGTGTGGTGTGTGGTGTGTGGGGTGTGGGGTGTGGTGTGTGGGGTGTGGGGTGTGGGGTGTGGGGTGTGTGTGTGTGGTGTGGGGTGTGTGGTGTGTGGTGCGTGGTGTGCGTGGTGTGTGTGGGTGTGTGGGGTGTGGGGTGTGGGGTGTGTGTGGGGTGTGTGGGGTGTGGGGTGTGGGGTGTGTGTGTGTGGTGTTTGGTGTGGGGTGTGGGGTGTGTGGGGTGTGTGGGGTGTGTGTGTGTGGTGTGTGGTGTGTGGTGTGTGGTGTGTGGTGTGTGGGGTGTGTGGTGTGGGGGTGTGGGGTGTGTGGTGTGTGGGGTGTGGTGTGTGTGGGGTGTGTGGGGTGTGGGGTGTGGGGTGTGTGGTGTGTGTGGGGTGTGTGGTGTGTGGTGTGTGGTGTGTGGGGTGTGGGGTGTGTGGGTGTGGGGTGTGTGGGGTGTGTGGGGGTGGGGGTGCGTGGGGTGTGGGGTGTGGGGTGCGTGGTGCGTGGTGCGTGGTGTGTGTGGGTGTGTGGGTGTGTGGTGCGTGGTGCGTGGTGCGTGGTGTGTGTGGGTGTGTGGGGTGTGTGGTGTGTGTGGGGTGTGTGGGTGTGTGTGTGGTGTGTGTGTGTGGTGTGTGGGGGTGCGTGGGGTGTGGGGTGTGGGGTGTGGTGTGTGTGGGTGTGTGGGGTGTGTGGGGTGTGTGTGTGTGTGTGGGGTGTGGGGGTGTGTGGGTGTGTGGGGTGTGGGGTGTGTGGGTGTGTGGTGCGTGGTGCGTGGTGCGTGGTGTGTGTGGTGTGTGTGGGTGTGTGGGGTGTGGGGTGTGTGTGTGGTGTGTGGGGGTGTGTGGTGTGTGGGGTGTGTGTGTGTGGTGTTTGGTGTGGGGTGTGGGGTGTGTGGGGGTGTGTGGGGTGTGGGGTGTGTGTGTGTGGTGTTTGGTGTGGGGTGTGGTGTGTGGTGTGTGTGGGTGTGTGGGGGTGTGGGGTGTGTGGGGGGTGGGGTGTGGGGGGTGTGGGGTGTGTGGTGTGTATGGTGTGTGGTGTGTGGTGTGTGGTGTGTGGTGTGTGGGGTGTGGGGTGTGTGGTGTGTGGGGTGTGGGGTGTGGGGGTGTGGTGTGTGGGGTGTGGTGTGTGTGGGGTGTGTGGGGTGTGGGGTGTGTGGTGTGTGTGGGGTGTGGGGTGTGGGGTGTGTGTGGGGTGTGGGGGGTGGGGTGTGTGGGTGTGTGTGGTGTGTGGTGTGTGGTGTGTGTGGGGTGTGGGGTGTGTGGTGTGTGGGGTGTGTGTGTGGTGTGTGGTGTGTGGTGTGTGGTGTGTGGTGTGTGGTGTGGGGGTGTGGTGTGTGGTGTGTGTGGGGTGTGTGTGGGGGGGTGTGTGGTGCGTGGGGTGTGGGGTGTGTGTGGGTGTGTGTGGTGTGTGGTGTGTGGGGTGTGTGTGGGTGTGTGTGGTGTGTGGTGTGTGGTGTGTGGGGGTGTGTGTGGGTGTGTGTGGTGTGTGGGGGTGTGGTGTGTGGGGGTGTGTGTGGGTGTGTGTGGTGTGTGGGGGTGTGGTGTGTGTGGTGTGTGGTGTGTGGTGTGTGGGGGGGGTGGGGTGGGGTGTGTGGGTAGGTGTGGTGTGTGGGGTGTGGGGTGTGGTGTGTGTGGGGTGTGGGGTGTGTGGTGGGTGTGTGTGGGGTGTGGGGTGTGTGGGGGTGTGTGGGGGTGTGGTGTGTGTGGTGTGTGTGGGTGTGTGTGGTGGGTGTGTGTGGGGTGTGTGGTGTGTGGGGTGTGGGGTGTGTGGGGGGTGGGGTGTGTGGTGGGTGTGTGTGGGTGTGTGTGGTGTGTGGTGTGTGGTGTGTGGTGGGTGTGTGTGGGGTGTGGGGTGTGTGGTGTGTGGGGTGTGGGGTGTGTGGGGTGTGGGGTGTGTGTGGGTGTGTGGGGTGTGTGGGGTGTGGGGTGTGTGTGGGGTGTGTGGGGTGTGGGGGTGTGGGTGGGTGTGGTGTCTGGTGTGTGGGGTGTGTGGTGTGTGGGGTGTGTGGTGTGTGTGTGTGTGTGGGGGTGTGGTGTGGGGTGTGTGGGTGTGGGGGGTGTGGGGGGTGTGGGTGTGTGGGTGTGTGTGTGGTGTGTGGTGTGTGGGGTGTGTGGTGTGTGGGGGTGTGTGTGTGGTGTGTGGGGTGTGGGTGTGGTGTGTGGGGTGGGTGTGTGTGGTGTGTGGTGTGTGTGGGGGGTGTGTGGGGTGTGGGGTGTGTGGTGTGTGGGGTGTGTGGTGTGGGGTGTGTGGGGTGTGTGGTGTGTGGGGTGTGGGGTGTGGGGTGTGTGGGGTGTGTGGGTGTGGGGTGTGGGGTGTGTGGGGTGTGGGGTGTGTGGTGTGTGTGGTGTGGGGTGTGTGGGGTGTGTGGGGTGTGGGTGTGGGGTGTGTGTGGGGTGTGGGGTGTGTGGTGTGTGGGGTGTGTGGGTGTGTGTGTGGTGTGTGTGTGTGGTGTGTGTGCGTGGGGTGTGGGGTGCGTGGGGTGTGGGGTGTGTGGGGTGTGGGGTGTGTGTGGGTGTGTGGGGTGTGGGGTGTGTGGGGTGTGGTGCGTGGTGCGTGGTGTGTGTGGTGTGTGGTGTGTGTGGGGGGTGTGGGGTGTGGGGTGTGTGGGTGTGTGGTGCGTGGTGTGTGTGGGTGTGTGGGGTGTGTGTGGGGTGTGTGGTGTGTGGGGTGTGTGTGTGGTGTGTGGTGTGTGGTGTGTGTGGGTGTGTGGGGGTGTGGGGGTGTGGGGTGTGTGGTGGGTGTGTGTGGGTGTGTGTGGTGTGTGGTGTGTGGTGTGTGGTGTGTGGGGGGTGGGGTGTGGTGTGTGGGTGTGTGGGGTGTGGGGTGTGTGGTGTGTGTGGGGTGTGTGGTGTGTGTGTGGTGTGTGGTGTGTGGGGGGTGGGGTGTGGTGTGTGGTGTGTGGGTGTGTGGGGTGTGGGGTGTGGGGTGTGTGGTGTGTGTGGGGTGTGTGGTGTGTGGGGTGTGTGTGGTGTGTGGGGTGTGTGTGGGGTGTGGGGTGTGTGGTGTGTGTGGTGTGTGGTGTGTGGTGTGTGTGGTGTGTGGGGGGTGGGGTGTGGGGGGTGTGGTGTGTGGTGTGGGTGTGTGTGGTGTGTGGGGGGTGGGGTGGGGTGTGGTGTGGGGTGTGTGTGGTGTGTGGGGTGTGGGGTGTGGTGTGTGTGGTGTGTGGGTGTGTGGGGTGTGGTGTGTGGGGTGTGTGGTGTGTGGGGTGTGGTGTGGGGTGTGTGTGGGGTGTGTGGGGTGTGGGGTGTGTGGGTGTGTGGTGTGGGGTGTGTGGTGTGTGGTGTGTGGGGTGTGGGGTGTGTGGTGTGTGTGGGGTGTGGTGTGTGGGGTGTGGTGTGTGGTGTGTGGGGTGTGTGTGTGGTGTGGGGGTGTGGGGTGTGTGTGGTGTGTGGGGTGTGTGTGGGGTGTGGGGTGTGGGGTGTGTGGTGTGTGGGGTGTGTGTGGGGTGTGGGGTGTGGTGTGGGGTGTGTGGGGTGTGGGGTGTGGGGTGTGGTGTGTGTGGGTGTGGGGTGTGTGGTGTGTGGTGTGTGGGGTGTGTGGTGTGTGGGGTGTGGGGTGTGTGGGGTGTGGGGTGTGTGGTGTGGGGGTGTGGGGTGTGGGGGGGTGGTGTGTGGGGTGTGGGGTGTGTGGTGTGTGGGGTGTGGTGTGTGTGGTGTGTGTGGGGTGTGGTGTGTGGGGTGTGGGGTGTGTGGTGTGTGTGGTGTGTGGTGTGTGGTGTGTGGGGTGTGTGTGGGGTGTGGGGTGTGGGGTGTGTGGTGTGTGTGGGGTGTGGGGTGTGGGGTGTGGGGTGTGTGGTGCGTGGTGTGGGGTGTGTGGTGTGTGGGGTGTGGGGGGTGGGGTGTGGGGTGTGGTGTGGGTGTGTGGGGTGTGGGGTGTGGTGTGGGGTGTGGGGTGTGGTGTGTGTGGGGTGTGTGGGGTGTGTGGGGTGTGGGGTGCGTGGGGTGTGGTGTGTGGGGTGTGGTGTGTGGGGTGGGTGTGGGTCGGTGTGGTGTGTGGGGTGTGTGTGTGTGGTGTGTGGGGGTGGGGGTGTGTGGTGTGTGGTGTGTGGGTGTGGGTTGGTGTGTGGGTGTGTGGTGTGGGGGTGTGTGGGGGTGTGGTGTGTGTGGGTGTGTGGGTGTGTGGGGTGTGTGTGGTGTGTGGGTGTGGGGTGTGGTGTGTGTGGGGGGTGGGGTGTGTGTGGGTGTGTGTGGTGTGTGGGGTGTGGGGTGTGGGGTGAGTGGGTGAGTGGGTGTGTGTGGTGTGTGGTGTGTGGTGGGTGTGTGTGGTGTGTGGTGTGTGGGGGGTGGGGTGTGGGGTGTGTGGGGTGTGTGGTGTGTGGGGGGTGGGGGGTGGGGTGTGGGGTGTGGTGTGTGGTGTGGGTGTGTGGGGTGTGGGGTGTGGGGTGTGTGGGGTGTGGGGTGTGGTGTGTGTGGGTGTGTGGGTGTGTGGGGTGTGGGGTGTGGGGTGTGTGGGGTGTGGGGTGCGTGGGGTGTGGGGTGTGGTGTGTGGGGTGTGGGGTGTGGTGTGTGGGGTGGGTGTGGGTCGGTGTGGTGTGTGGGGTGTGTGTGTGTGTGGTGTGTGGTGTGTGGGTGTGGGGGTTGGTGTGGGGGTGTGTGGGTGTGTGGGTGTGTGTGTGGTGGGTGTGTGGGTGTGTGGGGTGTGTGTGGTGTGTGGTGTGTGGTGTGTGGGTGTGTGGGTGTGGGGGGTGGGGTGTGTGGGGGTGTGGTGTGTGTGGGTGTGTGTGGGGTGTGGGGTGTGGGGTGTGGGGTGAGTGGGTGTGTGGGGTGTGTGGGGTGTGTGGGGTGTGTGTGGGTGTGTGGGTGAGTGGGTGTGGGGGTGGGGGTGGGGGTGGGGTGTGTGTGTGTGTGTGTGTGGGGTGTGGGGTGTGGTGTGTGAGTGAGTTATCCACAGGATGACGGGACTCCAGTCGGCAGTGTTTCCTTTCCACAGAAATCAGCAGGATCCTTTTCTTGAGATGTGTGGTGTGTGTGGGGTGTGGGGTGTGTGTCCATGTCCATCCGTGTCTCATGCACTGGGTTGATAGTTACGGGTCTTGAGGCTTGTAGGGACTCCTGTCGGCTGGGTTCCTTGCCTCAGAAATCCAGCAGGATCCCTTGTCTTGAGATGTGTGGTGTGTGTGGGTGTATCGTGTGTGTGCGTCCATGTCCATCCGTGTCTCATGCACTGGGTTGATAGTTACAGGGTCTTGAGGCTTGTAGGGACTCCTGTCGGCTGGGTTCCTTGCCTCAGAAATCCAGCAGGATCCCTTGTCTTGAGATGTGTGGTGTGTGTGTGGGTGTATCGTGTGTGTGCGTCCATGTCCATCCGTGTCTCATGCACTGGGTTGATAGTTACAGGGTCTTGAGGCTTGTAGGGACTCCTGTCGGCTGGGTTCCTTGCCTCAGAAATCCAGCAGGATCCCTTGTCTTGAGATGTGTGGTGTGTGGGTGTATTGTGTGTGTGTGTCCATGTCCATCCGTGTCTCATGCACTGGGTTGATAGTTACAGGGTCTTGAGGCTTGTAGGGACTCCTGTCGGCTGGGTTCCTTGCCTCAGAAATCCAGCAGGATCCCTTGTCTTGAGATGTGTGGTGTGTGTGGGTGTATCGTGTGTGTGTGTCCATGTCCATCCGTGTCTCATGCACTGGGTTGATAGTTACAGGGTCTTGAGGCTTGTAGGGACTCCTGTCGGCTGGGTTCCTTGCCTCAGAAATCCAGCAGGATCCCTTGTCTTGAGATGTGTGGTGTGTGTGGGTGTATTGTGTGTGTGTGTCCATGTCCATCCGTGTCTCATGCACTGGGTTGATAGTTACGGGTCTTGAGGCTTGTAGGGACTCCTGTCGGCTGGGTTCCTTGCCTCAGAAATCCAGCAGGATCCCTTGTCTTGAGATGTGTTGTGTGTGTGTGGGTGTATCGTGTGTGTGCGTCCATGTCCATCCGTGTCTCATGCACTGGGTTGATAGTTACAGGGTCTTGAGGCTTGTAGGGACTCCTGTCGGCTGGGTTCCTTGCCTCAGAAATCCAGCAGGATCCCTTGTCTTGAGATGTGTGGTGTGTGTGGGTGTATCGTGTGTGTGCGTCCATGTCCATCCGTGTCTCATGCACTGGGTTGATAGTTACAGGGTCTTGAGGCTTGTAGGGACTCCTGTCGGCTGGGTTCCTTGCCTCAGAAATCCAGCAGGATCCCTTGTCTTGAGATGTGTGGTGTGTGTGTGGGTGTATCGTGTGTGTGCGTCCATGTCCATCCGTGTCTCATGCACTGGGTTGATAGTTACAGGGTCTTGAGGCTTGTAGGGACTCCTGTCGGCTGGGTTCCTTGCCTCAGAAATCCAGCAGGATCCCTTGTCTTGAGATGTGTGGTGTGTGGGTGTATTGTGTGTGTGTGTCCATGTCCATCCGTGTCTCATGCACTGGGTTGATAGTTACAGGGTCTTGAGGCTTGTAGGGACTCCTGTCGGCTGGGTTCCTTGCCTCAGAAATCCAGCAGGATCCCTTGTCTTGAGATGTGTGGTGTGTGTGGGTGTATCGTGTGTGTGTGTCCATGTCCATCCGTGTCTCATGCACTGGGTTGATAGTTACAGGGTCTTGAGGCTTGTAGGGACTCCTGTCGGCTGGGTTCCTTGCCTCAGAAATCCAGCAGGATCCCTTGTCTTGAGATGTGTGGTGTGTGTGGGTGTATCGTGTGTGTGCGTCCATGTCCATCTGTGTCTCATGCACTGGGTTGATAGTTACAGGGTCTTGAGGCTTGTAGGGACTCCTGTCGGCTGGGTTCCTTGCCTCAGAAATCCAGCAGGATCCCTTGTCTTGAGATGTGTGGTGTGTGTGTGGGTGTATCGTGTGTGTGTGTCCATGTCCATCCGTGTCTCATGCACTGGGTTGATAGTTACGGGTCTTGAGGCTTGTAGGGACTCCTGTCGGCTGGGTTCCTTGCCTCAGAAATCCAGCAGGATCCCTTGTCTTGAGATGTGTGGTGTGTGTGGGTGTATCGTGTGTGTGTGTCCATGTCCATCCGTGTCTCATGCACTGGGTTGATAGTTACGGGTCTTGAGGCTTGTAGGGACTCCTGTCGGCTGGGTTCCTTGCCTCAGAAATCCAGCAGGATCCCTTGTCTTGAGATGTGTGGTGTGTGTGTGGGTGTATTGTGTGTGTGCGTCCATGTCCATCCGTGTCTCATGCACTGGGTTGATAGTTACAGGGTCTTGAGGCTTGTAGGGACTCCTGTCGGCTGGGTTCCTTGCCTCAGAAATCCAGCAGGATCCCTTGTCTTGAGATGTGTGGTGTGTGTGGGTGTATTGTGTGTGTGTGTCCATGTCCATCCATGTCTCATGCACTGGGTTGATAGTTACGGGTCTTGAGGCTTGTAGGGACTCCTGTCGGCTGGGTTCCTTGCCTCAGAAATCCAGCAGGATCCCTTGTTTTGAGATGTGTTGTGTGTGTGTGGGTGTATCGTGTGTGTGCGTCCATGTCCATCCGTGTCTCATGCACTGGGTTGATAGTTACAGGGTCTTGAGGCTTGTAGGGACTCCTGTCGGCTGGGTTCCTTGCCTCAGAAATCCAGCAGGATCCCTTGTCTTGAGATGTGTGGTGTGTGTGGGTGTATCGTGTGTGTGTGTCCATGTCCATCCGTGTCTCATGCACTGGGTTGATAGTTACGGGTCTTGAGGCTTGTAGGGACTCCTGTCGGCTGGGTTCCTTGCCTCAGAAATCCAGCAGGATCCCTTGTCTTGAGATGTGTGGTGTGTGTGTGGGTGTATTGTGTGTGTGCGTCCATGTCCATCCGTGTCTCATGCACTGGGTTGATAGTTACAGGGTCTTGAGGCTTGTAGGGACTCCTGTCGGCTGGGTTCCTTGCCTCAGAAATCCAGCAGGATCCCTTGTCTTGAGATGTGTGGTGTGTGGGTGTATTGTGTGTGTGCGTCCATGTCCATCCGTGTCTCATGCACTGGGTTGATAGTTACGGGGTCTTGAGGCTTGTAGGGACTCCTGTCGGCTGGGTTCCTTGCCTCAGAAATCCAGCAGGATCCCTTGTCTTGAGATGTGTGGTGTGTGTGGGTGTATCGTGTGTGTGCGTCCATGTCCATCCGTGTCTCATGCACTGGGTTGATAGTTACGGGTCTTGAGGCTTGTAGGGACTCCTGTCGGCTGGGTTCCTTGCCTCAGAAATCCAGCAGGATCCCTTGTCTTGAGATGTGTGGTGTGTGTGGGTGTATCGTGTGTGTGCGTCCATGTCCATCCGTGTCTCATGCACTGGGTTGATAGTTACAGGGTCTTGAGGCTTGTAGGGACTCCTGTCGGCTGGGTTCCTTGCCTCAGAAATCCAGCAGGATCCCTTGTCTTGAGATGTGTGGTGTGTGTGTGGGTGTATCGTGTGTGTGCGTCCATGTCCATCCGTGTCTCATGCACTGGGTTGATAGTTACAGGGTCTTGAGGCTTGTAGGGACTCCTGTCGGCTGGGTTCCTTGCCTCAGAAATCCAGCAGGATCCCTTGTCTTGAGATGTGTGGTGTGTGGGTGTATTGTGTGTGTGTGTCCATGTCCATCCGTGTCTCATGCACTGGGTTGATAGTTACAGGGTCTTGAGGCTTGTAGGGACTCCTGTCGGCTGGGTTCCTTGCCTCAGAAATCCAGCAGGATCCCTTGTCTTGAGATGTGTGGTGTGTGTGGGTGTATCGTGTGTGTGTGTCCATGTCCATCCGTGTCTCATGCACTGGGTTGATAGTTACAGGGTCTTGAGGCTTGTAGGGACTCCTGTCGGCTGGGTTCCTTGCCTCAGAAATCCAGCAGGATCCCTTGTCTTGAGATGTGTGGTGTGTGTGGGTGTATTGTGTGTGTGTGTCCATGTCCATCCGTGTCTCATGCACTGGGTTGATAGTTACGGGTCTTGAGGCTTGTAGGGACTCCTGTCGGCTGGGTTCCTTGCCTCAGAAATCCAGCAGGATCCCTTGTCTTGAGATGTGTTGTGTGTGTGTGGGTGTATCGTGTGTGTGCGTCCATGTCCATCCGTGTCTCATGCACTGGGTTGATAGTTACAGGGTCTTGAGGCTTGTAGGGACTCCTGTCGGCTGGGTTCCTTGCCTCAGAAATCCAGCAGGATCCCTTGTCTTGAGATGTGTGGTGTGTGTGGGTGTATCGTGTGTGTGCGTCCATGTCCATCCGTGTCTCATGCACTGGGTTGATAGTTACAGGGTCTTGAGGCTTGTAGGGACTCCTGTCGGCTGGGTTCCTTGCCTCAGAAATCCAGCAGGATCCCTTGTCTTGAGATGTGTGGTGTGTGTGTGGGTGTATCGTGTGTGTGCGTCCATGTCCATCCGTGTCTCATGCACTGGGTTGATAGTTACAGGGTCTTGAGGCTTGTAGGGACTCCTGTCGGCTGGGTTCCTTGCCTCAGAAATCCAGCAGGATCCCTTGTCTTGAGATGTGTGGTGTGTGGGTGTATTGTGTGTGTGTGTCCATGTCCATCCGTGTCTCATGCACTGGGTTGATAGTTACAGGGTCTTGAGGCTTGTAGGGACTCCTGTCGGCTGGGTTCCTTGCCTCAGAAATCCAGCAGGATCCCTTGTCTTGAGATGTGTGGTGTGTGTGGGTGTATCGTGTGTGTGTGTCCATGTCCATCCGTGTCTCATGCACTGGGTTGATAGTTACAGGGTCTTGAGGCTTGTAGGGACTCCTGTCGGCTGGGTTCCTTGCCTCAGAAATCCAGCAGGATCCCTTGTCTTGAGATGTGTGGTGTGTGTGGGTGTATCGTGTGTGTGCGTCCATGTCCATCTGTGTCTCATGCACTGGGTTGATAGTTACAGGGTCTTGAGGCTTGTAGGGACTCCTGTCGGCTGGGTTCCTTGCCTCAGAAATCCAGCAGGATCCCTTGTCTTGAGATGTGTGGTGTGTGTGTGGGTGTATCGTGTGTGTGTGTCCATGTCCATCCGTGTCTCATGCACTGGGTTGATAGTTACGGGTCTTGAGGCTTGTAGGGACTCCTGTCGGCTGGGTTCCTTGCCTCAGAAATCCAGCAGGATCCCTTGTCTTGAGATGTGTGGTGTGTGTGGGTGTATCGTGTGTGTGTGTCCATGTCCATCCGTGTCTCATGCACTGGGTTGATAGTTACGGGTCTTGAGGCTTGTAGGGACTCCTGTCGGCTGGGTTCCTTGCCTCAGAAATCCAGCAGGATCCCTTGTCTTGAGATGTGTGGTGTGTGTGTGGGTGTATTGTGTGTGTGCGTCCATGTCCATCCGTGTCTCATGCACTGGGTTGATAGTTACAGGGTCTTGAGGCTTGTAGGGACTCCTGTCGGCTGGGTTCCTTGCCTCAGAAATCCAGCAGGATCCCTTGTCTTGAGATGTGTGGTGTGTGTGGGTGTATTGTGTGTGTGTGTCCATGTCCATCCATGTCTCATGCACTGGGTTGATAGTTACGGGTCTTGAGGCTTGTAGGGACTCCTGTCGGCTGGGTTCCTTGCCTCAGAAATCCAGCAGGATCCCTTGTCTTGAGATGTGTTGTGTGTGTGTGGGTGTATCGTGTGTGTGCGTCCATGTCCATCCGTGTCTCATGCACTGGGTTGATAGTTACAGGGTCTTGAGGCTTGTAGGGACTCCTGTCGGCTGGGTTCCTTGCCTCAGAAATCCAGCAGGATCCCTTGTCTTGAGATGTGTGGTGTGTGTGGGTGTATCGTGTGTGTGTGTCCATGTCCATCCGTGTCTCATGCACTGGGTTGATAGTTACGGGTCTTGAGGCTTGTAGGGACTCCTGTCGGCTGGGTTCCTTGCCTCAGAAATCCAGCAGGATCCCTTGTCTTGAGATGTGTGGTGTGTGTGTGGGTGTATTGTGTGTGTGCGTCCATGTCCATCCGTGTCTCATGCACTGGGTTGATAGTTACAGGGTCTTGAGGCTTGTAGGGACTCCTGTCGGCTGGGTTCCTTGCCTCAGAAATCCAGCAGGATCCCTTGTCTTGAGATGTGTGGTGTGTGTGGGTGTATTGTGTGTGTGTGTCCATGTCCATCCGTGTCTCATGCACTGGGTTGATAGTTACGGGTCTTGAGGCTTGTAGGGACTCCTGTCGGCTGGGTTCCTTGCCTCAGAAATCCAGCAGGATCCCTTGTCTTGAGATGTGTTGTGTGTGTGTGGGTGTATCGTGTGTGTGCGTCCATGTCCATCCGTGTCTCATGCACTGGGTTGATAGTTACAGGGTCTTGAGGCTTGTAGGGACTCCTGTCGGCTGGGTTCCTTGCCTCAGAAATCCAGCAGGATCCCTTGTCTTGAGATGTGTGGTGTGTGTGGGTGTATCGTGTGTGTGTGTCCATGTCCATCCGTGTCTCATGCACTGGGTTGATAGTTACGGGTCTTGAGGCTTGTAGGGACTCCTGTCGGCTGGGTTCCTTGCCTCAGAAATCCAGCAGGATCCCTTGTCTTGAGATGTGTGGTGTGTGGGTGTATTGTGTGTGTGTGTCCATGTCCATCCGTGTCTCATGCACTGGGTTGATAGTTACAGGGTCTTGAGGCTTGTAGGGACTCCTGTCGGCTGGGTTCCTTGCCTCAGAAATCCAGCAGGATCCCTTGTCTTGAGATGTGTGGTGTGTGTGGGTGTATCGTGTGTGTGTGTCCATGTCCATCCGTGTCTCATGCACTGGGTTGATAGTTACGGGTCTTGAGGCTTGTAGGGACTCCTGTCGGCTGGGTTCCTTGCCTCAGAAATCCAGCAGGATCCCTTGTCTTGAGATCACCCGAAAGCACCGCATGGCGTGGAGGAAAAAACTGGGTTAGACACAGACAAAACAATTGCTCCTTACCCACTTGATATCTGTTTCTGCACCTCCTAACGAATTCGATCACTCAGGATGAGGAAGACTACAGAGACGACGTAGGAGACGACAGCATCGTTCAAGATGCTTGTAGGTAGAGTGTGGGGCATCCTTAATAAGGTCTGACATACTGTATACATTTCCACAGGCTCGGCTACCTGCGCGCGCTGCCGTTAGTGCAGTCTGTTCACTGATCTAGACAGCATCTCACTGGAGGAAAAGGATCACTTCGGTGTCCAAGCCTGCAGATGATGTACATGGTGTGATCGGGCTTCGATGATGGGATTGATTGTGTCCGGGTGTTCCTGTTATAATCCTTGTCTGAAGGTTTGGGAAACCTAACAATGAGGAATCATCACGCTAGACACACCTCTGTTTGATAGAAGCCAGTCTTCCTTTGGTCTTTCTGACAGCGGAGTGGGATGTCTTGATCAATCCGTCTTTCTAGGATGGATCCAGTTTCAGCTGGAAACACGCTTTCACAGAAATCATGTCATGGTGATTTACCATTTTGCCATGATTTACAATTCCTTGCACTGCTACTGTGATAATAATAATAAACTTTATTTTATATAGCGCATTAAAGGTGGCTTCTCAAAGTGCTTTACAGGATGACAATAACAATAAATAAGAAGAACACACAAGATAAAACACAATTACAGTACACAGAGGAGACTTTGGAAGGTGGTACTAAGAAGAGCAGAGGGGTGAAGAATGGAACAGTTCAGTAAAGGCTTTTCTGAAGAAGAGGGTTTGGAGTCTGGATCTGAAGGAGTTTAGAGAAGGTGACTCTCTGATATCCTTGGGGAGAGAGTTCCAGAGCTTGGGGGCAGAACAGGAGAAGACCCTGTCACCCCAAGAGTGTAGAGGGGCTTGGGGGACAGTAAAGAGAGGAGAATTAGCAGAGCGAAGGTTGCGAGGTGGGGAGTAGGGCGATAATAGTTCAGACAGGTACTGAGGTGCCAAGCCATGCAGAGCCTTATAGGTGAGCAGGAGGATTTTAAAGTCCACACAGAATTTAACTGGATGCCAGTGCAGGGACTCCAGGATAGGAGTGATGTGGTCTCTTGCACTAGAGCTGGTCGGGATCCTGGCTGCCGAGGTTTGGACATACTGCAGTTTGTTCAGAGTAGATTTAGATACCCCAGCGAGTAGAGCATTACAGTAGTCAATTCGGGAGAACACAAATGTGTTGATCAGCTTTTCAGCCACAGTTAGTGATAGCACAGGGGGTAGTCTAGCGATATTTCTAAGGTGAAAAAAACATGTTTTGACGATATGCTGCACATGTGGGTCGAATGTTAAGCCAGAATCGAATATAACTCCAAGGTTTTTCAGTTTTGATTGAAGCTCGAGTACAGAGCCATCTACAGACAGGGTTACAGGACTGGCTTTACGAAGTTGATGGGGGTGCCAATAAGCATGACTTCAGTCTTGTCGCAGTTAAGATGACGGACGCTTTGAGTCATCCAACTCTTTACGTCAGAGATGCAATCAGATAGAATAGAGACAGCCACATCAGTGTCAGGTTTGGTATGGATGTATAGTTGAGTATCGTCAGCGTAAAACTGTGATCTTAAAA
Organism: Atractosteus spatula; assembly: GCF_055471065.1. Classification (NCBI taxonomy): domain Eukaryota; kingdom Metazoa; phylum Chordata; class Actinopteri; order Semionotiformes; family Lepisosteidae; genus Atractosteus; species Atractosteus spatula. Next base: position 158,047 of record NW_028296891.1, read on the forward strand.
GCTGACCAAGTGGGAACGTGTAAGTGCTGAAGAGCAAGGGGCCCAGTGATGTTAACAGTGTGCGGTGATCGTGTTTAAAAGGGGCTGCGTTGTGTTCCGATGAATGTATTACGATTTTTACTGTTTTCATACAGACTTGGTTTGGTTTCTAGCGATTTTGTGTTCTAGTGTTTGGGGGGGGAGATTGAAACTTGTACTTGCGTGTCTTTTGGAGGCGAATCCTGCTGAGCACAGGCTGACGGTCTTCTTGACTTTCCAGCCGGTCTCTTATGTCCTGCCCAGGAGTAGGGCTGGCTGCTCGTTCGTCAGCGGCGCCTGGAACAGAAACCCCTAAGGAGGGTTACGAACTGCAAGGGATCCGAGGAGTGTAAACAGGTCACAGATCAAGATCGAAGTATTTGCAGAATTCGCCCGATCTCTCTTAATCGCACTCCTTTTTCTTCTTTTGTGCTTTCACAGCAAGGCATCAGAGTTCATGATCGTGCCGTTGTTTCTATACTATTGGAAAGCAATCCAATAATGGATGCGATGCATCCAGATCTAATCATCAGTCTGACACGCAGCAATTCTGTCTTGGAGGTGCCCGTGTCGTGTAATAAATCACACAGGTTATCGGTCATCTTTTATGTGTGCCTTCTAACAATGTGTGTTTTTTTGAAAAGTTCGCTCTCATTTATAGAACCCTTAACGGCAGAAGATAACCCCGCAATCCAGCCTTCCTGACGATGACAGCCACTTACAACGGCCACTGGAATATGTCACAGCCTGTGTTTCTGTTGAGTCGAGCGCTACATGTCCTGCTCGGAAAAGCCCTTTCAGAGTGATGGTTTGCAAGCGGAGCATACCCACCAGCCTGGGGCTGGCGAAACGTACCAGCCCCTGCTACTTCATACTCTTCTTTCGAGACGCACCATTCGTGGAACCAGTTTTCACAGCTGGCACACTGAGCCTACACGGACAGCAAGCCTCACGTCGGTTCAGCCATCACGCTTCTCCGGCACGTTTTGTTATCATGCGCGAACATCACGCATACAGATGGAGGCGACGTTCACTTCCCCAGCTTGTCTGCCTCACCGGCGTTGCTCCACACATCAGGCAACACATCGGTGTCCTGGAGAGGAGCTGTAATAAACATGCCACTTAGATTGGTTTTTCGTATCCACTCTCCTGATAGTGCTTCTTAAACCGCACGTTGTCATGTCTCAGAATAATAATAATAATTATTATTATTATAATAATAATTGCTTACACTTATATAGCGCTTTTCTGGACACTCCACTCAGAGCTCTTGACAGGTGATGGGGATCCCACTACCGCCACCAGTGTGCAGCTCTTGACAGGTCATGGGGATCCCACTACCGCCACCAGTGTGCAGCTCTTTACAGGTCATGGGGATCCCACTACCGCCACCAGTGTGCAGCTCTTTACAGGTCCTGGGGATCCCACTACCACCACCAGTGTGCAGCCCCACCTGGGTGATGCTCCAGTCCGCTCCCCACACACCAGCTCTCAGTGGGGAGGAGAGCAGAGTGATGGAGCCAGTTCAGAGAGGGGGGTTATTAGGAGGTCATGATGGGTAAAGACCAGGGGGGTAATTTGGCCAGGACGCCGGGGTGACACCCCTACTCTTCTCGAGAAACGCCCTCCACAATGCCAAACCAGGTCTCAACATGACCGTTAGTGGCTCTTGTGTGTGCTGCCTCTGACGTTGATCTGTCTCTTTCGCTGTCTGGAGCAGATCTTGCCAGGTCACCCTCCACAGGGGAAATAACGCCCTGTGTCTTTGCGACAGAAATCTGATGATGTCTTCGCAGAAACGGGGGTTCACACTGTAGTCCTCCTGTCCTTGCGCGGATGTGCCGTCTTCAGAAATACCTCTAAACTCCACGGGGAGAGGAGAGCAGCCCCTCATCTCTGGGACCAGTACCTCGCCTGTGACTCGGACTCCTGCTTCCTCTTCCATCTGGCCTGGCAGCGTTGTTTTGAGAAATGCAGGCGTTCGGGAGGCAGCCCCCAGCTTGGACTTCAGTTGTGAACCTCCGGCTTGAGAGCTCGTGTGTTTTGGCTGTATGTTGTGGGACATCGTTCATCAGAGGAGCAGCACGCGTGGGTCTCGCGTGGATTCAGCGGTTTTCTTGAGCTCGATAATGACATCGACGCGCGCCGGGTCTGACAGCCTGCAAGGGTCTCCCTGCTCTTCTATTCGGACAGGAGAAAGTTGGTTTCACAATCCGAGCGCTTGTCCTGCTCTGTGAGATGCGATTAGCTCTTGTCCTGCTCTGTCTTGCTCCAGGTTCTGTCCTTTGAGAGGCAGCAGACATTGGTCTGCTCTGTCCTGTTTCTGGGTGTTGTTCCTGTCTTTTATTTTGTCGCGTGAAGCTTCTGGAGCTGCTAAAGCAGGTCAGCTTTATGGCATCTTAGTGTGGCTTGTGTTTGAGGCCCCCAGCGACAGCCCTCACAGTGTGCTTCAGTGGCGATACTGGATACGTGTCCCACTTCAGCCACACTTATTGCTTGAGAGACGGCCTTGGTGACGAAGGTGCAGAGCGGTGGCGTGTACTCCGGTTTGCCTTGGCCGACTTCTGTGGACGTGTCCCCCATCGAAGGCAGGAAGACCACTGTGAATCGGGGCCCAGCTGTAGTCGGCTTGGACCGCCGCTCTCTCTGGGTAGTGCGTGTGGAGACGTCAAGCGTGAAGTTCCAGAGCCAGCCTTGTGCGTAGCGACTACGGTGTCGGATACTGGTGTCGCAGCTGGGGGAAGGCTGACTTTCTCCTCCGTCTTGAGAGGGGCAGTGAGGATCCGCACGAAGTGTCTGTCTGCCGAGTCTGCCCCTGTCCCGCAGGACGGACAGTGTCCAAGCCGCGTGCTTTCGTGACTGTGTGTGTGTCGTCTGTCTTTCAGTCACGGTGAGGGCGTCTGCCGCTCCTGAGCCCCGACGACGTGGCCTAGAGAAACCTGATTCCTCCTGGGAGGGCACGGGCGGTCTCCTGGCGACAACGCTGACGGGCCTGTCAAAATGTCCTGTCTCCCTTTCATTGTGCTGTTTGCCCTCCTGTGCAAGATGTCGTCACTGCCCCTTGGGTGTGTCTTGTTGTCATCATGTGTCTTACGGTACAGGCGGCTTTTGTTCTCCTATCTCAAGGGTTCCTCTTCCTGAACTCGCTCTATAAGACCTGGGTCCGTGCTCGTCTTGGTTTAGAGGCGCTGTTCGGACGTGCCTGGAAGGTTTCAGGCCTCTTATCTCGAGGTGATGTCCCAGACAGGCTGGGGAATACTCGCTGTGCTCTTGGGGCGTTTGTTCGGATTGTTTCTCCTTCAGACGCGTCACCGCTGTCTGTGCTGCCCACGCCTCTGCCCCTGGAGCAGCTGGGGTTCAGGGCCTTGCTCAGGGGCCCAGTGGAGGACTCGAACCAGCAACCCTCCAGCCGCAGGCGCAGATCCTGAGCCACAGAGCCTCCGCTCCGCCCCATCAGTCATGACATCAGTCGTGACAGGGACTAGTGAGCAGGAAGGGTCGCTCCCGCCGGCGGTGAGCCCAGGGGTTTGCAGCAACATGGTGATTTACAGCCCTTACACTGAGTTCACACTGAGTTTGTGCTTAATACAGAATTTGTGAAATGTTGCGATTCTGGCAATGAATTAATTTTGCTGCGAAGACTGAATACCCGGTCTGGGAGAAACTGGGACTGCAGTTCCCCTCGGTTCCCCACTTCCTGTTTAGCGAAGGAGTTTCTAGCTCAGCCCGCAACAAAGGTCACAGCCCGGACTCTGTCACTGCAAATGTTGTTTCTCACTTCTTATCTTAAAGTTCTTATCTTGAGCTTTCTGATCACCCTGCTGCTCTCTTTGATCTAGAATTCCCTGTCTCCTCCCCCCCACGTAATATTAATTAATCATTAATAATTAAATAGCTTACACTTCTATAGAGCTCTCCTGGACACTCCACTCCGAAGACCCTCGCTTCCTGGTTTTTAAACTTCCTTCTGACCAATCACCTTGCGCCAGACGGTCAGGTGACAGGGGAAAGCGGAAGGGAGAGGGGGCGTCTTCCACCGCACTGCCTTGTGGGGAATGTAGTCCGGGCTGGGTCCGCCATCTTGTGGGAGTGCCCACTGTCTCTCTTTCCTGCGGGGCGATTACAGGGGTTAAATCTTCGGGGGTCTGATATCTTCATTTTCCCCGACTTCTAGTATCTGGAATGGGTTTTTTATGGATTGTGCATCTGTACTGAAATCTGTCCCCACTCGTCAGCTTTGGGATGAGAGATTCTGTCCACTGTATAAGAAACCAGCTTATTAAACACACTTCGAATGCAAACCACACACCACGAACACTTGAAACATGTTCAGGGGACAGGAAAGTTGTTAGAGAGGTGAGTGGGATTCCTGAAGCATTCCCAGCCCGTTTAACGTTTGTCAGACAGGTTGAGTCAGGTGGGTGTCTCTCAGGCTGGAAACGCAGCTCTTCCAGTAAGAACAAACAGCCTGGTGATCCGTCCTCCACCCTGGACATGGTGTTAAATTCGCTGTTCATTCCGTACGGGAGCAGGCAGCACTGCCCTGCCACACGGAGGAGGGAGAGCTCGTCAGTGTTGTGCACTGCAGCTGCCACGAGTCAGACCAGATGGCACCGGTTCGCGACCGATGGACAGCTCAGCTGCGTCGCGGATGTCTCGGAGTACGCCAGCTTGACTGCTGTAAAAGTATTAAAAACACCACCATAGCTCTTGGCTGTATGACATTGCGAGCTCCGAGTGTCACTGATATTCCGCAGGCGAGAGGTTTATTCCTGCTGAGAAGAGATGGAGGAAGACACAGCTTCTCCAGCTGGTTTACAGCCCTGGTGCGTCTGTACCCCTCTGGACGGATGTGTCCAGGCCACAGGGAAACCGGGCTTGTCCCACCATGCTGCTGTTCACCCTGTCTGGCCACGGGCCTGTTGTGCTTTGAGGGTGTGGAGCTGGTACACTTGCTCCAGCTTTGTGTTTGGGAAACCCAAGGGATGTTGGTCGTTTTTTTTTATAGACAATTCAAAAATGTTCCCTTTTTAAGAGTTGGTACCATAGTCCGATCCCCCGGGAGCCCCAGGTGATTCTGGTTTGGCCAATGAGCTTCACGATACCAGGGGGAGGACTGTGGGTGCTCAGGTCGCCCCTGAACCATGTCTCCTGTCAGGTTCTGATGTCAGGCTGTTTAATAATGGTGCTGAACTCTCTTCAGCGCGGATACAGAGGAGCCCAGGCCCAGGGTGTCTCACACACTGACGGAGAGTGATCTCGTTACGCGTGTCTGGACTTGAGCAGCTAGTATTAGTGTCTGCACAATCCGACACAGATCTGTGCGAGACGTTTTCATCTTCGGCTCAAAACTCCGACCCTGTGTGCTGTAAAAAAGGGTTGGTTCAGCTCGTGGGCTGCTGGCGTGACCGGAGCTGCAGGACAGCCCCTCTGTCTGGTGGGGGTCAGGTCGGCTGTCCTGCTGGAGCGAACAGGGGGACGAGGTGCAGGCTCGTGTCCCCTCCTGCTCTTGGTCCAGGTTGGAGGGTGCACCGCTGCTGGTATAGATGGGTCTGGGGGTGTCGATGCCGGAGTGGTCCAGGAGTCTTGGGGGGCGTTCTTGCGTTTCTGTGAGTTCAGGTTGATCCTGTTGGTTCGGCGTGTCTTGGGTACGTCCGTGTGTGTGTGTGTGTGTGTACAGATGAAGAAGAGCAGCCCACCCGTGTTCAGAAACTCCTAAAAGGAGAAGTGAAGTTTCACCCATCAGGGCCCGAGACTGGGGAAGGCCAGGAGGCCTGCCTAGCCTGCACAACACTTGGTTACAGTCAAAAAATCCTAAAACAACCAGGAGACGTTTCACAACCCAAAGAGAGGTTGTGTGAGGTGAGGGGGGCTGTCTGGGGTGTAAGACACCTGGTTGCAGCTTTGTGAATGTTGTGCTTGGAGAGCTATTGAGCCATGAAGCAGACTCTACGATCCCCCTGTATTACCTGTTGTGTTATCTTCACAAAATCATACAAAATTCAAGAAAGGTTTCACAAGCCAACGCAAGGCTGGGAAAGGTCAGAGGAGCTGCCTAGTGTGTGAAACACGCGCTTGCAGCACTGTGGGTGCTGTGGTTTAAATGCTACTGGCTTGTGAGCAGCATCCCCCTGTCCCAGTGCAGAGTGGGGAAAAAGATTGACAACGCAGAGCTGTGTCAGTCCTCTCTGTGTGTAAACAAGCAGTTTGCACATCATGGGAGCTGTTTTTAATGAGAACACGTGAATCTCCCTGCTGTCAGCAGTGGTGTGAGTATAGCTGAGCCTCACCTGAGTGAAAACAGGACATCAGGAAAGGGTTTCAGAGGTCACACACAGCTGTAGTATTCCTGCTCACAGGCTGGGTGATGGAGACTGCTCCTCCTCTGGCTGTATTTCTCTCGCTGTGACTCTGTGTCATCACACAGGTTTAAACAGAGAGAAAGAGCTCACTGACAGCTTGATGTGGAGGCTGGGGACATTTCCACAAGTCGGGCTCTTTAAGATGCGTTTGGTCTGAAGGCTTTCTGTGTTTCCCTTGCGAGGATCTGGACACAAGAATATCCGAGCGTGGGCAAACAGAATGGCACAAAAACCACACAGTGGGGGCTGTTAAAACATTCACAATGGACGTTGTAAACACAGCAGGTGTTCTCGTAGCCCGAGGAGGTTTCGTGAAAGCGCTACAGGCGGGCCGACGTCGTTTTCGAACTTCAAGCTAACTTTACCCCGGTCATCATATAGAAAAACCCAGCAAGCACCGAGCTTTCCCGAAGCGCGTTCCGCGGCCGGACACGCCAGCGGCGAGCAGGTGCCACGCCCCGTGCGTCCGCTCGGAAGCCCAGCGATGCCCGATCGCTCCTCCGGAGGCGTGCCCTTGCAGGAGGGGAGACTTGACCCTGAAACCGCTCATCTGCCAGGGGGACCTCCGAGCCTCACTGGGAGCAGCAGTGCCATGCCAGATCCGGTCGTGGGAACAAGCTCGTACAGGTGTATGTATGGGGAGCAGACGTCTTCCACAGGCTCTAGAGGAAGAACTGGACAGGGCGGGAAAGGCGTATAGAAACCTGCAGCTCCTGAGCCGAGCCGGCCTGCGTGCGCCGTCCTGGAGGACAGCGAGTCTGACCTCCGCCCGAGCTCAACGAGGGGAACCCAGGGGCTGCGGGAGGATTCAAGCAGGATACCCCCCACGTACACCCCCCAGATATACAACAGGATACACACCCCATCCACCCCACATACTGTACACCCCAGATATACAACAGGATACACCCCACATACTGTACACCCCCCACGTACACCCCACATACACCCCCCACATACACCCCCCACGTACACCCCCCAGATATACAACAGGATACACCCCCCACGTACACCCCACACATACTGTACACCCCACGTACACACCAGAATACACCCCAGGATACACACCCCACATCCACCGCACTCTGTCTGCAGACACACAGGGCACTGACACCCCAGTACCCCACAGGAGTTCTCTCTCCAGGTTCTGATGGAGGAAGAAATCAGCCCACAGAGCTTCTCCCGTGAGATTTATTCCCAGAAAACACAGTTTTTCCCAGTGAAACACGTCTGTGTTCCTGCAGGGCTCCGACGCCCTTGCTGCAGGATCCAGTCCAGCAGGGCTGAGCAGGTACACGTGGGGTCAGGGGTCAGGGTCCAGCAGGGCTGAGCAGGTACACCAGGGCCACAGACTTCGATGGGTCAGGGGTCAGGGGTCACTGAGGATCAGGCCTTGCTGTTGGTGAAAAGCCCCACTGAGCCCAGACTGCCCTCTGCTGCCTTGCGATCGCCCTCCTCCTCGCTGGACGTCTCCCCACTGTCGATGACGGCCAGGCTGAGCACCTGCAGCTCCTCCAGCACCGAGGACAGCGAGTCTGGAGAGAGGAGACACAGGGAGAGAGGAGAGAGGGGTTAGGAGACACAGGGAGAGAGAGGAGAGAGGGGTTAGGAGACACAGGGAGAGAGAGGAGAGAGAAGACACAGGGAGAGAGGGGTTAGAAGAAAGACACAGGGAGAGAGAGGAGAGAAGGGTTAGGAGACACAGGGAGAGAGAGGAGAGAGGAGACACAGGGAGAGAGAGGAGAGAAGGGTTAGGAGACACAGGGAGAGAGGAGAGAGGAGAGAGGAGAGAGGAGACACAGGCAGGACGTCAGAGATCACCTCTCTGCTGCGGCCTGCTGCTGGACCTCAGAGCCTGGGCCTGTCTTGGCCTGGTGGCCAGCGGGGGCTCGTCCTCCTGGGCTGGGGGTACCGGCGGGGCCAGCGGGGGCTCGTCCTCCTGGGCTGGGGGTACCGGCGGGGCCAGCGGGGGCTCGTCCTCCAGGTCTGGGGGTGCTGTCCGGGCCGCAGTCCTGTTCCTCCTGTACTGACGCAGGAGTCCCTCCTGCCGCACGGTGGCCTGCGGGTGGAGGGGTCAGGGGTCAGTGCGGGGAGGGTCAGGGGTCGGGGGTCGGGGGCACGATGCCTCACCAGCAGCAGGGTGCGGTCGGCCTCGGCCCTCCGGAGCGCCCTCTGCAGGTCCTGCGCCTCCCGCTGGTCCTGCTCCTCCCTCAGCGCGCGCAGCTGCTGCTCCCGGTCCCGTTCCCGCGCGGACCGCCGCTCCCACTGGCGCAGCGCCGCGGCTGGGGGGAGACACGGCGTCACTCGGGCTCCAGCACCCCCCTCACCCCCCCACACCGCTGGGCAGACACGGCGTCACTCGGGCTCCAGCACCCCCCCCCTCACCCCCCCACACCGCTGGGCAGACACGGCGTCACTCGGGCTCCAGCGCCCCCCCACACCACTGGGCAGACACGGCGTCACTCGGGCTCCAGCACCCCCCCCCCTCACCCCCCCACACCGCTGGGCAGACACGGCGTCACTCGGGCTCCAGCACCCCCCTCACCCCCCCACACCGCTGGGCAGACACGGCGTCACTCGGGCTCCAGCACCCCCCCCCTCACCCCCCCACACCGCTGGGCAGACACGGCGTCACTCGGGCTCCAGCACCCCCCCTCGCCCCCCCACACCGCTGGGCAGACACGGCGTCACTCGGGCTCCAGCACCCCCCCCCCACCCCCCCACACCACTGGGCAGACACGGCGTCACTCGGGCTCCAGCACCCCCCCCCTCACCCCCCCACACCGCTGGGCAGACACGGCGTCACTCGGGCTCCAGCACCCCCCCACACCGCTGGGCAGACACGGCGTCACTCGGGCTCCAGCACCCCCCCCCTCGCCCCCCCACACCGCTGGGCAGACACGGCGTCACTCGGGCTCCAGCACCCCCCCTCGCCCCCCCACACCACTGGGCAGACACGGCGTCACTCGGGCTCCAGCACCCCCCCCCCTCACCCCCCCACACCGCTGGGCAGACACGGCGTCACTCGGGCTCCAGCACCCCCCTCACCCCCCCACACCGCTGGGCAGACACGGCGTCACTCGGGCTCCAGCACCCCCCCTCGCCCCCCCACACCGCTGGGCAGACACGGCGTCACTCGGGCTCCAGCACCCCCCCCCCACCCCCCCACACCGCTGGGCAGACACGGCGTCACTCGGGCTCCAGCACCCCCCCCCTCACCCCCCCACACCGCTGGGCAGACACGGCGTCACTCGGGCTCCAGCACCCCCCCCCTCACCCCCCCACACCGCTGGGCAGACACGGCGTCACTCGGGCTCCAGCACCCCCCCCCTCACCCCCCCACACCGCTGGGCAGACACGGCGTCACTCGGGCTCCAGCACCCCCCCCCCACCCCCCCACACCACTGGGCAGACACGGCGTCACTCGGGCTCCAGCACCCCCCCCCTCACCCCCCCACACCGCTGGGCAGACACGGCGTCACTCGGGCTCCAGCACCCCCCCCCTCACCCCCCCACACCGCTGGGCAGACACGGCGTCACTTGGGCTCCAGCACCCCCCCCCTCACCCCCCCACACCGCTGGGCAGACACGGCGTCACTCGGGCTCCAGCACCCCCCTCACCCCCCCACACCGCTGGGCAGACACGGCGTCACTCGGGCTCCAGCACCCCCCCCCTCACCCCCCCACACCGCTGGGCAGACACGGCGTCACTCGGGCTCCAGCACCCCCCCCCCACCCCCCCACACCACTGGGCAGACACGGCGTCACTCGGGCTCCAGCACCCCCCCCCTCACCCCCCCACACCGCTGGGCAGACACGGCGTCACTCGGGCTCCAGCAACCCCCACACCCCCCTCACCCCCCACACCGCTGGGCAGACACGGCGTCACTCGGGCTCCAGCAACCCCCACACCCCCCTCACCCCCCCACACCGCTGGGCAGACACGGCGTCACTCGGGCTCCAGCACACCCCCCCCCTCACCCCCCCACACCGCTGGGCAGACACGGCGTCACTCGGGCTCCAGCACCCCCCCCCTCACCCCCCCACACCGCTGGGCAGACACGGCGTCACTCGGGCTCCAGCACCCCCCCTCGCCCCCCCACACCGCTGGGCAGACACGGCGTCACTCGGGCTCCAGCACCCCCCCCTCACCCCCCCACACCGCTGGGCAGACACGGCGTCACTCGGGCTCCAGCACCCCCCCTCACCCCCCCTCACCCCCCCACACCGCTGGGCAGACACGGCATCACTCGGGCTCCAGCACCCCCCCTCGCCCCCCCACACCGCTGGGCAGACACGGCGTCACTCGGGCTCCAGCACCCCCCCTCGCCCCCCCACACCGCTGGGCAGACACGGCGTCACTCGGGCTCCAGCACCCCCCTCACCCCCCCACACCGCTGGGCAGACACGGGGTCACTCGGGCTCCAGCACCCCCCTCACCCCCCCACACCGCTGGGCAGACACGGCGTCACTCGGGCTCCAGCACCCCCCTCACCCCCCCACACCGCTGGGCAGACACGGCGTCACTCGGGCTCCAGCACCCCCCCCCCCTCACCCCCCCACACCGCTGGGCAGACACGGCGTCACTCGGGCTCCAGCACCCCCCCCCCCCTCACCCCCCCACACCGCTGGGCAGACACGGCGTCACTCGGGCTCCAGCACCCCCCCCCCTCACCCCCCCACACCGCTGGGCAGACACGGCGTCACTCGGGCTCCAGCACCCCCCCCCTCACCCCCCCACACCGCTGGGCAGACACGGCGTCACTCGGGCTCCAGCACCCCCCCACACCCCCCCACACCGCTGGGCAGACACGGCGTCACTCGGGCTCCAGCACCCCCCCCCTCACCCCCCCACACCGCTGGGCAGACACGGCGTCACTCGGGCTCCAGCACCCCCCCCCCCCTCACCCCCCCATACCGCTGGGCAGACACGGTGTCACTCGGGCTCCAGCACCCCCCCCCCTCACCCCCCCACACCGCTGGGCAGACACGGCGTCACTCGGGCTCCAGCACCCCCCCTCACCCCCCCACACCGCTGGGCAGACACGGCGTCACTCGGGCTCCAGCACCCCCCCCCCCCTCACCCCCCCACACCACTGGGCAGACACGGCGTCACTCGGGCTCCAGCACCCCCCCCCCTCACCCCCCCACACCGCTGGGCAGACACGGCGTCACTCGGGCTCCAGCACCCCCCCTCGCCCCCCCACACCGCTGGGCAGACACGGCGTCACTCGGGCTCCAGCACCCCCCCACACCGCTGGGCAGACACGGCGTCACTCGGGCTCCAGCACCCCCCCCCTCACCCCCCCACACCGCTGGGCAGACACGGCGTCACTCGGGCTCCAGCACCCCCCCCCTCACCCCCCCACACCGCTGGGCAGACACGGCATCACTCGGGCTCCAGCACCCCCCCACACCCCCCCACACCGCTGGGCAGACACGGCGTCACTCGGGCTCCAGTGCCCCCCCACACCCCCCCACACCGCTGGGCAGACACGGCGTCACTCGGGCTCCAGCACCCCCCCACACCGCTGGGCAGACATGGCGTCACTCGGGCTCCAGCACCCCCCCACACCGCTGGGCAGACATGGCGTCACTCGGGCTCCAGCACCCCCCCCCTCACCCCCCCACACCGCTGGGCAGACACGGGGTCACTCGGGCTCCAGCACCCCCCCCCTCACCCCCCCACACCGCTGGGCAGACACGGCGTCACTCGGGCTCCAGCACCCCCCCCCCTCACCCCCCCACACCGCTGGGCAGACACGGCGTCTCTCGGGCTCCAGCACCCCCCCCCCCTCACCCCCCCACACCGCTGGGCAGACACGGCGTCACTCGGGCTCCAGCACCCCCCCCCTCACCCCCCCACACCGCTGGGCAGACACGGCGTCACTCGGGCTCCAGCACCCCCCCCCCCCCCTCACCGCTGGGCAGACACGGCGTCACTCGGGCTCCAGCACCCCCCCTCACCCCCCCACACCGCTGGGCAGACACGGCGTCACTCGGGCTCCAGCGCCCCCCCTCACCCCCCCACACCGCTGGGCAGACACGGCGTCACTCGGGCTCCAGCACCCCCCCTCGCCCCCCCACACCGCTGGGCAGACACGGGGTCACTCGGGCTCCAGCACCCCCCCTCGCCCCCCCACACCACTGGGCAGACACGGGGTCACTCGGGCTCCAGCACCCCCCCTCGCCCCCCCACACCGCTGGGCAGACACGGCGTCACTCGGGCTCCAGCACCCCCCCCCCTCACCCCCCCACACCGCTGGGCAGACACGGCGTCACTCGGGCTCCAGCACCCCCCCCCCTCACCCCCCCACACCGCTGGGCAGACACGGCGTCACTCGGGCTCCAGCACCCCCCCCCTCACCCCCCCACACCGCTGGGCAGACACGGGGTCACTCGGGCTCCAGCACCCCCCCCCCCTCACCCCCCCACACCGCTGGGCAGACACGGCGTCACTCGGGCTCCAGCACCCCCCCTCACCCCCCCACACCGCTGGGCAGACACGGCGTCACTCGGGCTCCAGCAACCCCCACACCCCCCACACCCCCCCACACCGCTGGGCAGACACGGCGTCACTCGGGCTCCAGCACCCCCCCACACCCCCCCTCGCCCCCCCACACCGCTGGGCAGACACGGCGTCACTCGGGCTCCAGCACCCCCCCTCGCCCCCCCACACCGCTGGGCAGACACGGCATCACTCGGGCTCCAGCACCCCCCCCCTCACCCCCCCACACCGCTGGGCAGACACGGCGTCACTCGGGCTCCAGCACCCCCCCTCACCCCCCCACACCGCTGGGCAGACACGGCGTCACTCGGGCTCCAGCACCCCCCCCCTCACCCCCCCACACCGCTGGGCAGACACGGCGTCACTCGGGCTCCAGCACCCCCCCCCCTCACCCCCCCACACCGCTGGGCAGACACGGCGTCACTCGGGCTCCAGCACCCCCCCACACCCCCCCACACCGCTGGGCAGACACGGCGTCACTCGGGCTCCAGCACCCCCCCCCTCACCCCCCCACACCGCTGGGCAGACACGGCGTCACTCGGGCTCCAGCACCCCCCCACACCCCCCCTCACCCCCCCACACCGCTGGGCAGACACGGCGTCACTCGGGCTCCAGCACCCCCCCCCCCCACACCCCCCCACACCGCTGGGCAGACACGGCGTCACTCGGGCTCCAGCACCCCCCCTCGCCCCCCCACACCGCTGGGCAGACACGGCGTCACTCGGGCTCCAGCACCCCCCCCCCCTCACCCCCCCACACCGCTGGGCAGACACGGCATCACTCGGGCTCCAGCACCCCCCCACACCCCCCTCACCCCCCCACACCGCTGGGCAGACACGGCGTCACTCGGGCTCCAGCACCCCCCCACACCCCCCTCACCCCCCCACACCGCTGGGCAGACACGGCGTCACTCGGGCTCCAGCACCCCCCCCCCTCACCCCCCCACACCGCTGGGCAGACACGGCGTCACTCGGGCTCCAGCACCCCCCCACACCCCCCCACACCGCTGGGCAGACACGGCGTCACTCGGGCTCCAGCACCCCCCCTCACCCCCCCTCACCCCCCCACACCGCTGGGCAGACACGGCGTCACTCGGGCTCCAGCACCCCCCCCCCTCACCCCCCCACACCGCTGGGCAGACACGGCGTCACTCGGGCTCCAGCACCCCCCCCCTCACCCCCCCACACCGCTGGGCAGACACGGCGTCACTCGGGCTCCAGCACCCCCCCTCGCCCCCCCTGCCCCCCCCCTCACCCCCCAGCCCGGAGCCACACTCACCCGCCTGCGCCTCCTCTCTCTTCGCTGCCCGGAGCCACACTCACCTGCCTGTGCCTCCTCTCTCTTCGCTGCGCGCAGCTGCGTCTCCATCTCGCGGAGCTGCTGCTGGAGCTCCGACTCCACCTCCCTGAGGCGCCCCTGCAGGACTGGGGCAGAACACACCCTCACCAGCAGGAACACACCCTCACCAGCAGGACTGGGGCAGAACAGACCCTCACCAGCAGGACTGGGGCAGGGCACACCCTCACCAGCAGGAACACCCCCTCACCAGCAGGACTGGGGCAGGACACACCCTCACCAGCAGGAACACCCCCTCACCAGCAGGACTGGGGCAGGACACACCCTCACCAGCAGGAACACCCCCTCACCAGCAGGACTGGGGCAGAACACACCCTCACCAGCAGGAACACCCCCTCACCAGCAGGACTGGGGCAGGACACACCCTCACCAGCAGGAACACCCCCTCACCAGCAGGACTGGGGCAGAACACACCCTCACCAGCAGGAACACACCCTCACCAGCAGGACTGGGGCAGAACACACCCTCACCAGCAGGAACACCCCCTCACCAGCAGGACTGGGGCAGAACACACCCTCACCAGCAGGAACACACCCTCACCAGCAGGACTGGGGCAGAACAGACCCTCACCAGCAGGACTGGGGCAGGGCACACCCTCACCAGCAGGAACACCCCCTCACCAGCAGGACTGGGGCAGAACAGACCCTCACCAGCAGGAACACACCCTCACCAGCAGGACTGGGGCAGAACAGACCCTCACCAGCAGGAACACACCCTCACCAGCAGGACTGGGGCAGAACAGACCCTCACCAGCAGGACTGGGGCAGGGCACACCCTCACCAGCAGGAACACCCCCTCACCAGCAGGACTGGGGCAGAACACACCCTCACCAGCAGGACTGGGGCAGGACACACCCTCACCAGCAGGACTGGGGCAATAACACACTCTCACCAGCAGGACTGGGGCAGAACACACCCTCACCAGCAGGACTGGGGCAGAACACACCCTCACCAGCAGGAACACCCCCTCACCAGCAGGACTGGGACAGAACACACCCTCACCAGCAGGAACACCCCCTCACCAGCAGGACTGGGGCAGGACACACCCTCACCAGCAGGACTGGGGTAATAACACACCCTCACCAGCAGGACTGGGGCAGGGCACACCCTCACCAGCAGGATTGGGGCAATAACACACTCTCACCAGCAGGACTGGGGCAGAACACACCCTCACCAGCAGGACTGGGGCAGAACACACCCTCACCAGCAGGACAGGGGTAATAACACACTCTCACCAGCAGGACTGGGGCAGAACACACCCTCACCAGCAGGACTGGGGCAATAACACACTCTCACCAGCAGGACAGGGGCAGAACACACCCTCACCAGCAGGAACACTCCCTCACCAGCAGGACTGGGGCAGAACACACCCTCACCAGCAGGAACACCCCCTCACCAGCAGGACTGGGGCAGGACACACCCTCACCAGCAGGACTGGGGTAATAACACACCCTCACCAGCAGGACTGGGGCAGGGCACACCCTCACCAGCAGGATTGGGGCAATAACACACCCTCACCAGCAGGACTGGGGCAGAACACACCCTCACCAGCAGGACTGGGGCAGAACACACCCTCACCAGCAGGACTGGGGTAATAACACACTCTCACCAGCAGGACTGGGGCAGAACACACCCTCACCAGCAGGACTGGGGCAATAACACACTCTCACCAGCAGGACAGGGGCAGAACACACCCTCACCAGAAGGACTGGGGCAGAACACACCCTCACCAGCAGGACAGGGGCAATAACACACCCTCACCAGCAGGACTGGGGTAATAACACACTCTCACCAGCAGGACTGGGGCAGAACACACCCTCACCAGCAGGACAGGGGCAATAACACACCCTCACCAGCAGGACTGGGGCAGGGCACACCCTCACCAGCAGGACTGGGGCAAGTACACACCCTCACCAGCTGGACTGGGGCAGAACACACCCTCACCAGCAGGACTGGGGCAGAACACCCCCTCACCAGCAGGCACACCCCCTCACCAGCAGGACAGGGGCAATAACACACCCTCACCAGCAGGACTGGGGCAGGACACCCCCTCACCAGCAGGACTGGGGCAGAACACACCCTCACCAGCAGGAACACCCCCTCACCAGCAGGACAGGGGCAATAACACACCCTCACCAGCAGGACAGGGGCAATAACACCCCCTCACCAGCAGGACTGGGGCAGAACACCCCCTCACCAGCAGGACTGGGGCAATAACACACCCTCACCAGCAGGACAGGGGCAATAACACCCCCTCACCAGCAGGACTGGGGCAGAACACCCCCTCACCAGCAGGACTGGGGCAGGGCACACCCTCACCAGCAGGACTGGGGCAAGTACACACCCTCACCAGCAGGAACACCCCCTCACCAGCAGGACTGGGGCAATAACACACTCTCACCAGCAGGACAGGGGCAATAACACACTCTCACCAGCAGGACTGGGGCAAGACACACCCTCACCAGCAGGACTGGGGCAGGACACACCCTCACCAGCAGGACTGGGGTAATAACACACCCTCATCAGCAGGACTGGGGCAGGACACACTCTCACCAGCAGGACTGGGGCAGAACACACCCTCACCAGCAGGACTGGGGCAAGTACACACTCTCACCAGCAGGAACACCCCCTCACCAGCAGGACTGGGGCAATAACACACCCTCACCAGCAGGACAGGGGCAGAACACCCCCTCACCAGCAGGACTGGGGCAGAACACACCCTCACCAGCAGGACAGGGGCAGGACACCCCCTCACCAGCAGGACAGGGGCAATAACACACTCTCACCAGCAGGACTGGGGCAATAACACACCCTCACCAGCAGGAACACCCCCTCACCAGCAGGACAGGGGCAATAACACACTCTCACCAGCAGGACTGGGGCAATAACACACTCTCACCAGCAGGACTGAGGCAGAACACACCTTCACCAGCAGGACTGGGGCAAGACACACCCTCACCAGCAGGACTGGGGTAATAACACACCCTCATCAGCAGGACTGGGGCAGGACACACTCTCACCAGCAGGACTGGGGTAATAACACACCCTCACCAGCAGGACTGGGGCAGGGCACACCCTCACCAGCAGGACAGGGGCAGAACACACCTTCACCAGCAGGACAGGGGCAGAACACACCCTCACCAGCAGGACTGAGTTAATAACACACTCTCACCAGCAGGACTGGGGCAGGACACACTCTCACCAGCAGGACTGGGGTAATAACACACCCTCACCAGCAGGACTGGGGCAGGGCACACCCTCACCAGCAGGACTGGGTTAATAACACACTCTCACCAGCAGGACTGGGGCAGAACACACCTTCACCAGCAGGACAGGGGCAATAACACACCCTCACCAGCAGGACTGGGGCAGGGCACACCCTCACCAGCAGGATTGGGGCAATAACACACTCTCACCAGCAGGACTGGGGCAGAACACACCCTCACCAGCAGGAACACCCCCTCACCAGCAGGACTGGGGTAATAACACACCCTCACCAGCAGGACTGGGGCAGGGCACACCCTCACCAGCAGGATTGGGGCAATAACACACTCTCACCAGCAGGACTGGGGCAGAACACACCCTCACCAGCAGGAACACCCCCTCACCAGCAGGATTGGGGCAATAACACACCCTCACCAGCAGGACTGGGGCAGAACACACCCTCACCAGCAGGACTGGGGCAGAACACACCCTCACCAGCAGCAACACCCCCTCACCAGCAGGACAGGGGCAATAACACACCCTCACCAGCAGGACTGGGGTAATAACACACCCTCACCAGCAGGACAGGGGCAATAACACACCCTCACCAGCAGGACTGGGGCAATAACACACCCTCACCAGCAGGACTGGGGCAGAACACCCCCTCACCAGCAGGAACACACCTTCACCAGCAGGACAGGGGCAATAACACACCCTCACCAGCAGGACTGGGGCAGGACACACCCTCACCAGCAGGACTGGGGCAATAACACACTCTCACCAGCAGGACTGGGGCAGAACACACCCTCACCAGCAGGACTGGGGCAGGACACACCCTCACCAGCAGGAACACCCCCTCACCAGCAGGGGGCGCAGCAGGGTGACTCACCAGCAGGAGGAGCAGCAGGAACACCCCCTCACCAGCAGGGGGCGCAGCAGGGTGACTCACCTCTCTCGCTCTCCTCTCGCTGGCTGCTCAGCTCCTGCCTCAGCCTCTCGCTGGTCTCCCTGGCGCTCTCCAGCGCCCCCTGCAGGTCCTCCAGCCTGCACTGCGCCTCCTGCAGCTCAGCCTCGGCCCTGCGCTCGGCCTGAGCCCTCTGACTCGCCTCCGCGTGCAGCTGCCTCAACTCGGCCTCCACTGGGAGACAGGCAGGCGTCACACAGACAGACAGACAGACAGGCAGGCGTCACACAGACAGACAGACAGAGAGACAGGCGTCACACAGACAGGCAGGCAGACAGACGGACAGACAGAAGACAGGCGTCACAGGCAGGCAGACACGCATCACACAGACAGACAGAGAGACAGGCAGGCGTCACACAGACAGGCAGGTGTCACAGGCAGGCAGACAGACAGGCGTCACACAGACAGACAGAGAGACAGGCTTCACACAGACAGAGAGACAGGCAGGCGTCACACAGACAGGCAGACAGACAGACGGACAGACAGAAGACAGGCGTCACAGGCAGGCAGACACGCATCACACAGACAGACAGAGACAGACAGGCGTCACACAGACAGACAGAGAGACAGGCATCACACAGACAGACAGAGAGACAGGCTTCACACAGACAGGCGTCACAGAGACAGACAGAGAGACAGGCTTCACACAGACAGGCGTCACAGAGACAGACAGAAGACAGGAGTCACAGGCAGGCAGACAGGCGTCACACAGACAGACAGGCAGGCAGACAGACAGACAGACAGAAGACAGGCGTCACACAGACAGACAGGCGTCACAGGCAGGCAGACAGGCAGACAGACAGACAGAAGACAGGCGTCACAGGCAGACAGACAGGCGTCACAGGCAGACAGACAGGCGTCACACAGACAGACAGGCAGGCAGGCAAGCGTCACAGGCAGACAGACAGGCGTCACACAGAGACAGACAGGCAGGCAGGCGTCACACAGAGACAGACAGGCTTCACAGACAGGCAGGCAGGCAGGCAAGCGTCACACAGACAGACAGGTGTCACAGGCAGGCAGACAGACAGGCTTCACACAGAAAAGCAGGCAGACAGACAGACAGACAGGCTCACAGACAGACTGGCATTGCAGACAAGCAGACAGACAGGTGTCACACAGACAGGCAGACAGACAGGTGTCACACAGACAGGCAGACAGACGTGTCACACAGACAAGTAGACAGACAGACAGGTGTCACACAGACAGGCAGACAGGTGTCACACAGGCAGGTGTCACACAGACAGGCAGGCAGACAGGCAGGTGTCACACAGACAGACAGGCAGGCAGGCAGACAGGTGTCACACAGACAGACAGGCAGGCAGGCAGGTGTCACACAGACAGGCAGACAGACAGGTGTCACACAGACAAGCAGACAGACAGACAGGTGTCACACAGACAGACAGGCAGGCAGGCAGACAGGTGTCACACAGACAGACAGGCAGGCAGGCAGGTGTCACACAGACAGGCAGGCAGACAGACAGACACACAGACAGACAGGTGTCACACAGACAGGCAGACAGGTGTCACACAGGCAGGTGTCACACAGCCAGGCAGGCAGACAGGTGTCACACAGACAGGCAGACAGGCAGGCAGGTGTCACACAGACAGGCAGGCAGACAGACACAGACACACAGACAGACAGGTGTCACACAGACAGGCAGGCAGACAGGTGTCACACAGACAGGCAGGCAGGCAGACAGGTGTCACACAGACAGACAGGCAGACAGGCAGGTGTCACAGACAAGCAGGCAGACAGGTGTCACACAGACAGGCAGGCAGACAGACACAGACACACAGACAGACAGGTGTCACACAGACAGGCAGGCAGACAGGCAGGTGTCACAGACAAGCAGGCAGACAGACAGGTGTCACACAGACAGACAGGCAGACAGACAGGTGTCACACAGATAGACAGGCAGGCAGACAGGTGTCACACAGAAAGACAGGCAGACAGACACAGACACACAGACAGACAGGCAGGTGTCACACAGACAGACAGGCAGACAGACACAGACACACAGACAGACTCACAGGGCTGTGTGCTCTGGCTCAGCGCTGCCTCGATGAGCTCTGGAGTTCGTCTGAGCTCCACTCTCAGCTCTTCCCTCTCCTGCACTGCAAGACTGAGCTCAGCCTGGAGCTGCTGATAGGACAGTCTGAGAGAGAGAATATTATATATACACTACAGTACAGTGACACTGATAGGACAGTCTGAGAGAGAATATTATATATACACTACAGTACAGTGACACTGATAGGACAGTCTGAGAGAGAGAATATTATATATATACACACTACAGTACAGTGACACTGATAGGACAGTCTGAGAGAGAATATTATATATACACACTACAGTACAGTGACACTGATAGGACAGTCTGAGAGAGAATATTATATATACACACTACAGTACAGTGACACTGATAGGACAGTCTGAGAGAGAGAATATTATATATACACTACAGTACAGTGACACTGATAGGACAGTCTGAGAGAGAGAATATTATATATACACTACAGTACAGTGACACTGATAGGACAGTCTGAGAGAGAATATTATATATACACACTACAGTACAGTGACACTGATAGGACAGTCTGAGAGAGAGAATATTATATATATACACTACAGTACAGTGACACTGATAGGACAGTCTGAGAGAGAGAATATTATATATACACTACAGTACAGTGACACTGATAGGACAGTCTGAGAGAGAATATTATATATACACACTACAGTACAGTGACACTGATAGGACAGTCTGAGAGAGAGAATATTATATATACACACTACAGTACAGTGACACTGATAGGACAGTCTGAGAGAGAATATTATATATACACTACAGTACAGTGACACTGATAGGACAGTCTGAGAGAGAGAATATTATATACACACTACAGTACAGTGACACTGATGGGACAGTCTGAGAGAGAATATTATATATACACACTACAGTACAGTGACACTGATAGGACAGTCTGAGAGAGAGAATATTATATACACACTACAGTACAGTGACACTGATAGGACAGTCTGAGAGAGAATATTATATATATACACTACAGTACAGTGACACTGATAGGACAGTCTGAGAGAGAATATTATATATACACACTACAGTACAGTGACACTGATAGGACAGTCTGAGAGAGAGAATATTATATATACACTACAGTACAGTGACACTGATAGGACAGTCTGAGAGAGAGAATATTATATACACACTACAGTACAGTGACACTGATAGGACAGTCTGAGAGAGAATATTATATATACACACTACAGTACAGTGACACTGATAGGACAGTCTGAGAGAGAGAATATTATATATACACACTACAGTACAGTGACACTGATAGGACAGTCTGAGAGAGAGAATATTATATACACACTACAGTACAGTGACACTGATAGGACAGTCTGAGAGAGAATATTATATATATACACTACAGTACAGTGACACTGATAGGACAGTCTGAGAGAGAATATTATATATACACACTACAGTACAGTGACACTGATAGGACAGTCTGAGAGAGAGAATATTATATATACACTACAGTACAGTGACACTGATAGGACAGTCTGAGAGAGAGAATATTATATATATACACTACAGTACAGTGACACTGATAGGACAGTCTGAGAGAGAGAATATTATATATACACACTACAGTACAGTGACACTGATAGGACAGTCTGAGAGAGAATATTATATATATACACTACAGTACAGTGACACTGATAGGACAGTCTGAGAGAGAATATTATATATACACACTACAGTACAGTGACACTGATAGGACAGTCTGAGAGAGAGAATATTATATATATACTACAGTACAGTGACACTGATAGGACAGTCTGAGAGAGAATATTATATATACACACTACAGTACAGTGACACTGATAGGACAGTCTGAGAGAGAGAATATTATATATACACACTACAGTACAGTGACACTGATAGGACAGTCTGAGAGAGAATATTATATATACACACTACAGTACAGTGACACTGATAGGACAGTCTGAGAGAGAGAATATTATATATATACTACAGTACAGTGACACTGATAGGACAGTCTGAGAGATAATATTATATATACACTACAGTACAGTGACACTGATAGGACAGTCTGAGAGAGAGAATATTATATATACACTACAGTACAGTGACACTGATAGGACAGTCTGAGAGAGAGAATATTATATATACACACTACAGTACAGTGACACTGATAGGACAGTCTGAGAGAGAGAATATTATATATACACACTACAGTACAGTGACACTGATAGGACAGTCTGAGAGAGAGAATATATATACACTACAGTACAGTGACACTGATAGGACAGTCTGAGAGAGAATATTATATATACACACTACAGTACAGTGACACTGATAGGACAGTCTGAGAGAGAGAATATTATATATACACACTACAGTACAGTGACACTGATAGGACAGTCTGAGAGAGAATATTATATATACACACTACAGTACAGTGACACTGATAGGACAGTCTGAGAGAGAATATTATATATACACACTACAGTACAGTGACACTGATAGGACAGTCTGAGAGAGAGAATATTATATATATACACTACAGTACAGTGACACTGATAGGACAGTCTGAGAGAGAATATTATATATACACACTACAGTACAGTGACACTGATAGGACAGTCTGAGAGAGAATATTATATATACACTACAGTACAGTGACACTGATAGGACAGTCTGAGAGAGAATATTATATATACACACTACAGTACAGTGACACTGATAGGACAGTCTGAGAGAGAGAATATTATATATACACACTACAGTACAGTGACACTGATAGGACAGTCTGAGAGAGAATATTATATATACACTACAGTACAGTGACACTGATAGGACAGTCTGAGAGAGAATATTATATATATACTACAGTACAGTGACACTGATAGGACAGTCTGAGAGAGAATATTATATATACACACTACAGTACAGTGACACTGATAGGACAGTCTGAGAGAGAGAATATTATATATACACACTACAGTACAGTGACACTGATAGGACAGTCTGAGAGAGAGAATATTATATATACACTACAGTACAGTGACACTGATAGGACAGTCTGAGAGAGAGAATATTATATATACACACTACAGTACAGTGACACTGATAGGACAGTCTGAGATAGGACAGGGCTGTGGTCAGTCAGGGGTGTTGTGTATCAGGGGTGTGGTCAGTGTTAGAGTGTGGTCAGTGTCGGGGGGCTGGTCAGTCAGGGGTGTGGTCAGTGTCGGGGGGGTGGTCAGTGTCGAGGGGGTGTGGTCAGTCAGACTGTGGTCAGTCAGGGGTGTGGTCAGCGTCAGTGTCGGGGGGGTGGTCAGTGTCGGGGGGCTGGTCAGTCAGGGGTGTGGTCAGTGTCGGGGGGGTGGTCAGTGTCGAGGGGGTGTGGTCAGTCAGACTGTGGTCAGTCAGGGGTGTGGTCAGCGTCAGTGTCGGGGGGGTGGTCAGTGTCAGGGGGGTGGTCAGTCAGGGGTGTGGTCAGTGTCAGGGGGGTGGTCATTCAGGGGTGTGGTCAGTCAGACTGTGGTCAGTCAGGGCTGTGGTCAGTCAGGGTGCTGACCTGCCCGGCTCACACTGAGGATCTGACGCCTCTCTCTTCCTCTGGACCTTCAGCAGAGCCTCCCTCCTCTTCAGCAGCCCTGGGGGGCGAGAGAGACGAGCCCAGATCACCGTGCTGCCCGCGCGCAGACCCCCCCCCGGCCCCCCGGCCCCCCGGCCCCCTACCCTGCAGTGTGTCCAGCCGGCGGCTGGCGAAGGCCACGCGCCGCCCCAGGCCCAGCAGACCAGACTCGGCCGCCTGCAGCGCCGCACTGCGCTCCTCAAACACCTGCTCGAACCTGCAGGAGACACAACGGCTACACTGAGAGAGGTGGGAGGGGGGAACAAGGTGATACCCTGGCTTCTCTCCAGACACAGCTGGGTGAGCTCCTCCAGTCAGGACAGGAGGCTCTACTGTACACAGAGAGGGGTGGGAGGGGGGAACAAGGTGATACCCTGGCTTCTCTCCAGACACAGCTGGGTGAGCTCCTCCAGTCAGGACAGGAGGCGCTACTGTACACAGAGAGGGGCGGGAGGGGGGAACAAGCCGAGACCCTGGCTTCTCTCCAGACACAGCTGGGTGAGCTCCTCCAGTCAGGACAGGAGGCTCTACTGTACACAGAGGGGGGCAGGAGGGGGGAACAAGCCGATACCCTGGCTTCTCTCCAGACACAGCTGGGTGAGCTCCTCCAGTCAGGACAGGAGGCGCTACTGTACACAGAGAGGGGTGGGAGGGGGGAACAAGCCGAGACCCTGGCTTCTCTCCAGACACAGCTGGGTGAGCTCCTCCAGTCAGGACAGGAGGCTCTACTGTACACAGAGAGGGGCGGGAGGGGGGAACAAGCTGATACCCTGGCTTCTCTCCAGACACAGCTGGGTGAGCTCCTCCAGTCAGGACAGGAGGCTCTACTGTACACAGAGAGGGGTGAGAGGGGGGAACAAGCCGATACCCTGGCTTCTCTCCAGACACAGCTGGGTGAGCTCCTCCAGTCAGGACAGGAGGCTCTGCTGTACACAGAGAGGGGTGGGAGGGGGGAACAAGCTGCCCAGCTGTGTTGTTGTTGCCCCACCTGCTCAGTGCCTCCCTCAGCTGCACCAGGGCGCCCTCTGCCTGCTGCCTCTGCTCCTGCAGGTGCTGGCTCTCCTCTCGAACCCGCGCCAGCTCTCTCTCGGCTGTCTGTGAAGCATTGGGAGACACAGCAGAACCACAGAGAAATAGCTCCACCTGTGCTGACTGCTCGGACCGGCCCGACCTCCGACCTCCGACCCCTGACCCACCTCTCTCCCCAGTCGCTCCATCTCCAGCTGGGCTCCGCGGTCCTGCAGGCTGTACTGGAGAAGACTGGCCCTCTGTCTCTCTGCCTTCACTTCCTGCTGCAGAGTACAGAGCTGCACAGAGAGAGACACATAGTCTCACACACACACACACACGTCCTGCAGGCTGTGCTGGAGAAGACTGGCCCTCTGTCTCTCTGCCTTCACTTCCTGCTGCAGAGTACAGAGCTGCACAGAGAGAGACACAGTCACACACACACACACACGTCCTGCAGGCTGTGCTGGAGAAGACTGGCCCTCTGTCTCTCTGCCTTCACTTCCTGCTGCAGAGTACAGAGCTGCACAGACAGACACATAGTCACACACACACACACACACGTCCTGCAGGCTGTGCTGGAGAAGACTGGCCCTCTGTCTCTCTGCCTTCACTTCCTGCTGCAGAGTACAGAGCTGCACAGACAGACACATAGTCTCACACACACACACACACGTCCTGCAGGCTGTGCTGGAGAAGACTGGCCCTCTGTCTCTCTGCCTTCACTTCCTGCTGCAGAGTACAGAGCTGCACAGACAGACACATAGTCACACACACACACACACACTCACACACTCACACACACACACACGTCCTGCAGGCTGTACTGGAGAAGACTGGCCCTCTGTCTCTCTGCCTTCACTTCCTGCTGCAGAGTACAGAGCTGCACAGAGAGACACACACACACACACGTCCTGCAGGCTGTGCTGGAGAAGACTGGCCCTCTGTCTCTCTGCCTTCACTTCCTGCTGCAGAGTACAGAGCTGCACAGACAGACACATAGTCTCACACACACACACACACGTCCTGCAGGCTGTGCTGGAGAAGACTGGCCCTCTGTCTCTCTGCCTTCACTTCCTGCTGCAGAGTACAGAGCTGCACAGACAGACACATAGTCACACACACACACACACACACACACTCACTCACACACTCACACACTCACACACTCACACACTCACACACACACACACACGTCCTGCAGGCTGTGCTGGAGAAGACTGGCCCTCTGTCTCTCTGCCTTCACTTCCTGCTGCAGAGTACAGAGCTGCACAGACAGACACATAGTCTCACACACACACACACACTCACACACACGTCCTGCAGGCTGTGCTGGAGAAGACTGGCCCTCTGTCTCTCTGCCTTCACTTCCTGCTGCAGAGTACAGAGCTGCACAGACAGACACATAGTCACACACACACACACACACACGTCCTGCAGGCTGTACTGGAGAAGACTGGCCCTCTGTCTCTCTGCCTTCACTTCCTGCTGCAGAGTACAGAGCTGCACAGAGAGACACATAGTCACACACACACACACACACGTCCTGCAGGCTGTGCTGGAGAAGACTGGCCCTCTGTCTCTCTGCCTTCACTTCCTGCTGCAGAGTACAGAGCTGCACAGACAGACACATAGTCACACACACACACACACACAGAGTGTCCTTCTCCTCCTGCAGCCTCTGGACAGAGAGAGACAGAGACAGAGAGAGTAACACTCACAGTAACACACACACACACACACTCACACACACACACACTCACACACACACACACACACACACGTCCTGCAGGCTGTGCTGGAGAAGACTGGCCCTCTGTCTCTCTGCCTTCACTTCCTGCTGCAGAGTACAGAGCTGCACAGAGAGACACACACACACACACGTCCTGCAGGCTGTGCTGGAGAAGACTGGCCCTCTGTCTCTCTGCCTTCACTTCCTGCTGCAGAGTACAGAGCTGCACAGACAGACACATAGTCTCACACACACACACACACGTCCTGCAGGCTG
The DNA here is from genome assembly GCF_055471065.1 of Atractosteus spatula. NCBI lineage: Eukaryota > Metazoa > Chordata > Actinopteri > Semionotiformes > Lepisosteidae > Atractosteus > Atractosteus spatula. Next base: position 185,174 of record NW_028296891.1, read on the forward strand.
TACTGGAGAAGACTGGCCCTCTGTCTCTCTGCCTTCACTTCCTGCTGCAGAGTACAGAGCTGCACAGACAGACACATAGTCTCACACACACACACACACACGTCCTGAAGGCTGTGCAGGAGAAGACTGGCCCTCTGTCTCTCTGCCTTCACTTCCTGCTGCAGAGTACAGAGCTGCACAGAGAGACACATAGTCACACACACACACACACACACACACACACACTCACACACTCGCACACTCACACACTCACACACTCACACACTCACACACACACACGTCCTGCAGGCTGTGCTGGAGAAGACTGGCCCTCTGTCTCTCTGCCTTCACTTCCTGCTGCAGAGTACAGAGCTGCACAGAGAGACACATAGTCACACACACACACACACGTCCTGCAGGCTGTGCTGGAGAAGACTGGCCCTCTGTCTCTCTGCCTTCACTTCCTGCTGCAGAGTACAGAGCTGCACAGACAGACACATAGTCACACACACACTCACACACACACACGTCCTGCAGGCTGTGCTGGAGAAGACTGGCCCTCTGTCTCTCTGCCTTCACTTCCTGCTGCAGAGTACAGAGCTGCACAGAGAGACACATAGTCTCACACACACACACACACACGTCCTGCAGGCTGTACTGGAGAAGACTGGCCCTCTGTCTCTCTGCCTTCACTTCATGCTGCAGAGTACAGAGCTGCACAGAGAGAGACACAGTCACACACACACACACATACACATACACATACACATACACACACACTCACACACACGTCCTGCAGGCTGTGCTGGAGAAGACTGGCCCTCTGTCTCTCTGCCTTCACTTCCTGCTGCAGAGTACAGAGCTGCACAGACAGACACATAGTCACACACACACACACACGTCCTGCAGGCTGTACTGGAGAAGACTGGCCCTCTGTCTCTCTGCCTTCACTTCCTGCTGCAGAGTACAGAGCTGCACAGAGAGACACATAGTCACACTCACACACTCACACACTCACACACTCACACACACACACACACACACACACGTCCTGCAGGCTGTACTGGAGAAGACTGGCCCTCTGTCTCTCTGCCTTCACTTCCTGCTGCAGAGTACAGAGCTGCACAGAGAGAGACACAGTCACACACACACACACACGTCCTGCAGGCTGTGCTGGAGAAGACTGGCCCTCTGTCTCTCTGCCTTCACTTCCTGCTGCAGAGTACAGAGCTGCACAGAGAGACACATAGTCACACACACACACACACACTCACTCACACACTCACCTGGCTGTTGACCTGCTGCTCCTCTCCTCTCCTCTCCAGCTCCTGAGACCGGAGACGGACCAGCAGCTGGAAAACCTTCTCTCTCCAGCGCCTCAACACAGCTGCACCCTGACTGGAGGAGACACAGCGCTGGGGCTGGGACTGCAGCTGGGCAGGGACAGAGGAGACAGGAGACACATCAGGGACACAGCGCTGGGGCTGGGACTGCAGCTGGGCAGGGACAGAGGAGACAGGAGACACATCAGGGACACAGCGCTGGGGCTGGGACTGCAGCTGGGCAGGGACAGAGGAGACAGGAGACACATCAGGGACACAGCGCTGGGGCTGGGACTGCAGCTGGGCAGGGACAGAGGAGACAGGAGACACATCAGGGACACAGCGCTGGGGCTGGGACTGCAGCTGGGCAGGGACAGAGGAGACAGGAGACACATCAGGGACACAGCGCTGGGGCTGGGACTGCAGCTGGGCAGGGACAGAGGAGACAGGAGACACATCAGGGACACAGCGCTGGGGCTGGGACTGCAGCTGGGCAGGGACAGAGGAGACAGGAGACACAGCGCTGGGGCTGGGACTGCAGCTGGGCAGGGACAGAGGAGACAGGAGACACATCAGGGACACAGCGCTGGGGCTGGGACTGCAGCTGGGCAGGGACAGAGGAGACAGGAGACACAGCGCTGGGGCTGGGACTGCAGCTGGGCAGGGACAGAGGAGACAGGAGACACATCAGGGATAGAGGAGTCAGGAGACACATCAGAGAGACGGGGCTGGGGCTGGGACTGCAGCTGGGCAGGGACAGAGGAGACAGGAGACACATCAGGGACACAGCGCTGGGGCTGGGACTGCAGCTGGGCAGGGACAGAGGAGACAGGAGACACATCAGAGAGACGGGGCTGGGGCTGGGACTGCAGCTGGGCAGGGACAGAGGAGACAGGAGACAGATCAGGGACACAGCGCTGGGGCTGGGACTGCAGCTGGGCAGGGACAGAGGAGACAGGAGACACAGCGCTGGGGCTGGGACTGCAGCTGGGCAGGGACAGAGGAGACAGGAGACACATCAGGGACACAGCGCTGGGGCTGGGACTGCAGCTGGGCAGGGACAGAGGAGACAGGAGACAGATCAGGGACACAGCGCTGGGGCTGGGACTGCAGCTGGGCAGGGACAGAGGAGACAGGAGACACATCAGGGACACAGCGCTGGGGCTGGGACTGCAGCTGGGCAGGGACAGAGGAGACAGGAGACACAGCGCTGGGGCTGGGACTGCAGCTGGGCAGGGACAGAGGAGACAGGAGACAGATCAGGGACACAGCGCTGGGGCTGGGACTGCAGCTGGGCAGGGACAGAGGAGACAGGAGACAGATCAGGGACACAGCGCTGGGGCTGGGACTGCAGCTGGGCAGGGACAGAGGAGACAGGAGACACAGCGCTGGGGCTGGGACTGCAGCTGGGCAGGGACAGAGGAGACAGGAGACACATCAGGGATAGAGGAGTCAGGAGACACATCAGAGAGACGGGGCTGGGGCTGGGACTGCAGCTGGGCAGGGACAGAGGAGACAGGAGACACATCAGGGATAGAGGAGACAGGAGACACATCAGAGAGACAGCGCTGGGGCTGGGACTGCAGCTGGGCAGGGACAGAGGAGACAGGAGACAGATCAGGGACACAGCGCTGGGGCTGGGACTGCAGCTGGGCAGGGACAGAGGAGACAGGAGACACAGCGCTGGGGCTGGGACTGCAGCTGGGCAGGGACAGAGGAGACAGGAGACACATCAGGGATAGAGGAGTCAGGAGACACATCAGAGAGACGGGGCTGGGGCTGGGACTGCAGCTGGGCAGGGACAGAGGAGACAGGAGACACATCAGGGATAGAGGAGACAGGAGACACATCAGAGAGACAGCGCTGGGGCTGGGACTGCAGCTGGGCAGGGACAGAGGAGACAGGAGACAGATCAGGGACACAGCGCTGGGGCTGGGACTGCAGCTGGGCAGGGACAGAGGAGACAGGAGACACATCAGGGACACAGCGCTGGGGCTGGGACTGCAGCTGGGCAGGGACAGAGGAGACAGGAGACACAGCGCTGGGGCTGGGACTGCAGCTGGGCAGGGACAGAGGAGACAGGAGACACAGCGCTGGGGCTGGGACTGCAGCTGGGCAGGGACAGAGGAGACAGGAGACATCAGGGATAGAGGAGACAGGAGACACATCAGAGAGACGGGGCTGGGGCTGGGACTGCAGCTGGGCAGGGACAGAGGAGACAGGAGACACATCAGGGATAGAGGAGACAGGAGACACATCAGAGAGACGGGGCTGGGGCTGGGACTGCAGCTGGGCAGGGACAGAGGAGACAGGAGACACATCAGGGATAGAGGAGACAGGAGACACATCAGAGAGACAGCGCTGGGGCTGGGACTGCAGCTGGGCAGGGACAGAGGAGACAGGAGACAGATCAGGGACACAGCGCTGGGGCTGGGACTGCAGCTGGGCAGGGACAGAGGAGACAGGAGACACATCAGGGACACAGCGCTGGGGCTGGGACTGCAGCTGGGCAGGGACAGAGGAGACAGGAGACACAGCGCTGGGGCTGGGACTGCAGCTGGGCAGGGACAGAGGAGACAGGAGACACAGCGCTGGGGCTGGGACTGCAGCTGGGCAGGGACAGAGGAGACAGGAGACACATCAGGGATAGAGGAGACAGGAGACACATCAGAGAGACGGGGCTGGGGCTGGGACTGCAGCTGGGCAGGGACAGAGGAGACAGGAGACAGATCAGGGACACAGCGCTGGGGCTGGGACTGCAGCTGGGCAGGGACAGAGGAGACAGGAGACACAGCGCTGGGGCTGGGACTGCAGCTGGGCAGGGACAGAGGAGACAGGAGACACAGCGCTGGGGCTGGGACTGCAGCTGGGCAGGGACAGAGGAGACAGGAGACACATCAGGGATAGAGGAGACAGGAGACACATCAGAGAGACGGGGCTGGGGCTGGGACTGCAGCTGGGCAGGGACAGAGGAGACAGGAGACAGATCAGGGACACAGCGCTGGGGCTGGGACTGCAGCTGGGCAGGGACAGAGGAGACAGGAGACACAGCGCTGGGGCTGGGACTGCAGCTGGGCAGGGACAGAGGAGACAGGAGACACAGCGCTGGGGCTGGGACTGCAGCTGGGCAGGGACAGAGGAGACAGGAGACAGATCAGGGATAGAGGAGACAGGAGACACATCAGAGAGACGGGGCTGGGGCTGGGACTGCAGCTGGGCAGGGACAGAGGAGACAGGAGACACATCAGGGATAGAGGAGACAGGAGACACATCAGAGAGACGGGGCTGGGGCTGGGACTGCAGCTGGGCAGGGACAGAGGAGACAGGAGACAGATCAGGGACACAGCGCTGGGGCTGGGACTGCAGCTGGGCAGGGACAGAGGAGACAGGAGACACAGCGCTGGGGCTGGGACTGCAGCTGGGCAGGGACAGAGGAGACAGGAGACAGATCAGGGACAGGGGTCGGTAGGCGTGGACGGGGCTCTGGTGTTCCAGGATGGGTCAGAACCGGGCCTGAGCTCACCTGCTCGCCCAGCTCGGCCTCCTGCAGGGCCAGAACATCGCTGAGGGACTCCAGTCGAACCTTCAGCAGCTCCGCAGTGAGGCTCAGAGTGTCCTTCTCCTCCTGCAGCCTCTGGACAGAGAGAGACAGAGACAGAGAGAGTAACACTCACTGTCTCACACACACACACACACAGAGTGTCCTTCTCCTCCTGCAGCCTCTGGACAGAGAGAGACAGAGACAGAGAGAGTAACACTCACAGTAACACACACACACACACACACAGAGTGTCCTTCTCCTCCTGCAGCCTCTGGACAGAGAGAGACAGAGACAGAGAGAGTAACACTCACTGTCACACACACACACACACACACACACACACAGAGTGTCCTTCTCCTCCTGCAGCCTCTGGACAGAGAGAGACAGAGACAGAGAGAGTAACACTCACAGTAACACACACACACACACACACAGAGTGTCCTTCTCCTCCTGCAGCCTCTGGACAGAGAGAGACAGAGACAGAGAGAGTAACACTCACAGTAACACACACACACACACACACACACACACACAGAGTGTCCTTCTCCTCCTGCAGCCTCTGGACAGACAGAGACAGAGAGAGTAACACTCACTGTCACACACACACACACACACACACACACACACAGAGTGTCCTTCTCCTCCTGCAGCCTCTGGACAGACAGAGACAGAGAGAGTAACACTCACTGTCACACACACACACACAGAGTGTCCTTCTCCTCCTGCAGCCTCTGGACAGAGAGAGACAGAGACAGAGAGAGTAACACTCACAGTAACACACACACACACACACACACAGAGTGTCCTTCTCCTCCTGCAGCCTCTGGACAGAGAGAGACAGAGACAGAGAGAGTAACACTCACAGTAACACACACACACACACACACACACACACACACACACAGAGTGTCCTTCTCCTCCTGCAGCCTCTGGACAGAGAGAGACAGAGACAGAGAGAGTAACACTCACTGTCACACACACACACACACACACACACACACAGAGTGTCCTTCTCCTCCTGCAGCCTCTGGACAGAGAGAGACAGAGACAGAGAGAGTAACACTCACAGTAACACACACACACACACACACACACACACACAGAGTGTCCTTCTCCTCCTGCAGCCTCTGGACAGAGAGAGACAGAGACAGAGAGAGTAACACTCACAGTACACACACACACACACACACACACACACACACAGAGTGTCCTTCTCCTCCTGCAGCCTCTGGACAGACAGAGACAGAGAGAGTAACACTCACTGTCACACACACACACACACACACACACACACACAGAGTGTCCTTCTCCTCCTGCAGCCTCTGGACAGACAGAGACAGAGAGAGTAACACTCACTGTCACACACACACACACAGAGTGTCCTTCTCCTCCTGCAGCCTCTGGACAGAGAGAGACAGAGACAGAGAGAGTAACACTCACAGTAACACACACACACACACACACACACACAGAGTGTCCTTCTCCTCCTGCAGCCTCTGGACAGAGAGAGACAGAGACAGAGAGAGTAACACTCACAGTAACACACACACACACACACACACACACACACACACACACACCAGAGTGTCCTTCTCCTCCTGCAGCCTCTGGACAGAGAGAGACAGAGACAGAGAGAGTAACACTCACTGTCACACACACACACACACACACACACACACACACACACACACAGAGTGTCCTTCTCCTCCTGCAGCCTCTGGACAGACAGAGACAGAGAGAGTAACACTCACTGTCACACACACACACACAGAGTGTCCTTCTCCTCCTGCAGCCTCTGGACAGAGAGAGACAGAGACAGAGAGAGTAACACTCACAGTAACACACACACACACACACACACACACAGAGTGTCCTTCTCCTCCTGCAGCCTCTGGACAGAGAGAGACAGAGACAGAGAGAGTAACACTCACTGTCACACACACACACACACACACACACAGAGTGTCCTTCTCCTCCTGCAGCCTCTGGACAGACAGAGACAGAGAGAGTAACACTCACTGTCACACACACACACACAGAGTGTCCTTCTCCTCCTGCAGCCTCTGGACAGAGAGAGACAGAGACAGAGAGAGTAACACTCACAGTAACACACACACACACACACGCTGTACCTTCAGGGTGGTGGAGGGGTGTCCCCTGTCCTGCTCAGAGTCGGGGTTCTGCTCTCCGATGTACCTCCTCAGGGCCTGCACAGCGGCTGTCTGCTCCTGCAGGGCCTCCCCGGTCTCCCTGCAACACAGCGCACCCTGACCTCTCACTACGACCCTTCACCCAAAACACCCTGACCTTTCACCTTTCACCTCCATACTGCAATATTCCACCACTGCCCTTTCACCCTGCACCCGCACCCCTGTACCACAGCATCACTGTGACCCCTGTACCACAGCCTCACTGTGACCCCTGTACCTCAACCACACTGTGACCCCTGTACCTCAGCCTCACTGTGACCCCTGTACCTCAGCTGTGCCTCAGCCTGACTGTGACCCCTGTACCTCAACCACACTGTGACCCCTGTACCTCAACCACACTGTGACCCCTGTACCTCAGCATCACTGTAACCCCTGTACCTCAGCCTCACTGTGACCCCTGTACCTCAGCTGTGCCTCAGCCTGACTGTGACCCCTGTACCTCAACCACACTGTGACCCCTGTACCTCAACCACACTGTGACCCCTGTACCTCAGCATCACTGTAACCCCTGTACCTCAGCCTCACTGTGACCCCTGTACCTCAGCTGTGCCTCAGCCTGACTGTGACCCCTGTACCTCAACCACACTGTGACCCCTGTACCTCAGCATCACTGTGACCCCTGTACCTCAGCTGTGCCTCAGCCTCACTGTGACCCCTGTACCCCTGTACCTCAGCCACACTGTGACCCCTGTACCTCAGCTGTGCCTCAGCCTCACTGTGACCCCTGTACCCCTGTACCTCAGCCTCACTGTGAACCCTGTACCCCTGTACCTCAGCTGTGCCTCAGCCTCACTGTGACCCCTGTACCTCAGCTGTGCCTCAGCCACACTGTGACCCCTGTACCCCTGTACCTCAGCCTCACTGTGAACCCTGTACCACAGCCTCACTGTGACCCCTGTACCTCAACCACACTGTGACCCCTGTACCTCAGCATCACTGTAACCCCTGTACCTCAGCCTCACTGTGACCCCTGTACCTCAGCTGTGCCTCAGCCTGACTGTGACCCCTGTACCTCAGCCTCACTGTGACCCCTGTACCTCAACCACACTGTGACCCCTGTACCTCAGCTGTGCCTCAGCCTCACTGTGACCCCTGTACCCCTGTACCTCAGCCTCACTGTGACCCCTGTACCTCAGCTGTGCCTCAGCCTCACTGTGACCCCTGTACCCCTGTACCTCAGCCTCACTGTGACCCCTGTACCTCAGCTGTGCCTCAGCCTCACTGTGACCCCTGTACCTCAGCCTCACTGTGACCCCTGTACCTCAACCACACTGTGACCCCTGTACCTCAGCTGTGCCTCAGCCTCACTGTGACCCCTGTACCTCAGCTGTGCCTCAGCCACACTGTGACCCCTGTACCCCTGTACCTCAGCCTCACTGTGAACCCTGTACCACAGCCTCACTGTGACCCCTGTACCTCAACCACACTGTGACCCCTGTACCTCAGCTGTGCCTCAGCCTGACTGTGACCCCTGTACCTCAACCACACTGTGACCCCTGTACCTCAGCATCACTGTAACCCCTGTACCTCAGCCTCACTGTGACCCCTGTACCTCAGCTGTGCCTCAGCCTGACTGTGACCCCTGTACCTCAACCACACTGTGACCCCTGTACCTCAACCACACTGTGACCCCTGTACCTCAGCATCACTGTAACCCCTGTACCTCAGCCTCACTGTGACCCCTGTACCTCAGCTGTGCCTCAGCCTGACTGTGACCCCTGTACCTCAACCACACTGTGACCCCTGTACCTCAACCACACTGTGACCCCTGTACCTCAGCATCACTGTAACCCCTGTACCTCAGCATCACTGTGACCCCTGTACCTCAGCTGTGCCTCAGCCTCACTGTGACCCCTGTACCCCTGTACCTCAGCCACACTGTGACCCCTGTACCTCAGCTGTGCCTCAGCCTCACTGTGACCCCTGTACCTCAGCTGTGCCTCAACCACACTGTGACCCCTGTACCTCAGCATCACTGTGACCCCTGTACCTCAGCTGTGCCTCAGCCTCACTGTGACCCCTGTACCCCTGTACCTCAGCCTCACTGTGAACCCTGTACCCCTGTACCTCAGCTGTGCCTCAGCCACACTGTGACCCCTGTACCCCTGTACCTCAGCCTCACTGTGAACCCTGTACCCCTGTACCTCAAAATCAGTGACCACTGTACCTCAGCTGTACCTCAGCATCAGTGACCCCTGTACCTCAGCCACACTGTGACCCCTGTACCCCTGTACCTCAGCCACACTGTGACCCCTGTACCCCTGTACCTCAGCTGCGCCTCCAGCTGCTCCCTCTCCTGCTGGGCCTGCAGCAGCTGGGCCCTGAGCTGGGAGCTGTCCTGCGCCGCGGTGCTGAGGGCGGCCTGCAGGGCGGCGCCGTCGAGCCTCAGGGACTCCAGCTGGGGGAGACAGCAGACAGGCAGGCAGTGGGCAGGAGCGCTGGGGCACCCCGGCCGCCTGCCCCTCACCTGGAGACACACCGGCCTCAGCAACAGGGCTGGGCAGCTTGTTCCCTCCTCCCACCCCTCTCTGTGTACAGTAGAGCCTCCTGTCCTGACTGGAGGAGCTCACCCAGCTGTGTCTGGAGAGAAGCCAGGGTATCGGCTTGTTCCCCCCTCCCACCCCTCTCTGTGTACAGTAGCGCCTCCTGTCCTGACTGGAGGAGCTCACCCAGCTGTGTCTGGAGAGAAGCCAGGGTCTCGGCTTGTTCCCCCCTCCCACCCCTCTCTGTGTACAGTAGAGCCTCCTGTCCTGACTGGAGGAGCTCACCCAGCTGTGTCTGGAGAGAAGCCAGGGTATCGGCTTGTTCCCCCCTCCCACCCCTCTCTGTGTACAGTAGAGCCTCCTGTCCTGACTGGAGGAGCTCACCCAGCTGTGTCTGGAGAGAAGCCAGGGTATCAGCTTGTTCCCCCCTCCCGCCCCTCTCTGTGTACAGTAGAGCCTCCTGTCCTGACTGGAGGAGCTCACCCAGCTGTGTCTGGAGAGAAGCCAGGGTCTCGGCTTGTTCCCCCCTCCCACCCCTCTCTGTGTACAGTAGAGCCTCCTGTCCTGACTGGAGGAGCTCACCCAGCTGTGTCTGGAGAGAAGCCAGGGTATCAGCTTGTTCCCCCCTCCCGCCCCTCTCTGTGTACAGTAGAGCCTCCTGTCCTGACTGGAGGAGCTCACCCAGCTGTGTCTGGAGAGAAGCCAGGGTATCGGCTTGTTCCCCCCTCCCGCCTCTCTCTGTGTACAGTAGAGCCCCCTGTCCTGACTGGAGGAGCTCACCCAGCTGTGTCTGGAGAGAAGCCAGGGTATCGGCTTGTTCCCCCCTCCCACCCCTCTCTGTGTACAGTAGAGCCTCCTGTCCTGACTGGAGGAGCTCACCCAGCTGTGTCTGGAGAGAAGCCAGGGTATCAGCTTGTTCCCCCCTCCCGCCCCTCTCTGTGTACAGTAGAGCCTCCTGTCCTGACTGGAGGAGCTCACCCAGCTGTGTCTGGAGAGAAGCCAGGGTATCAGCTTGTTCCCCCCTTCCACCCCTCTCTGTGTAGAGCCCCACCTGTGCCAGCGCCCTGTCCTGCTCCTGCCTGGCCCGGCTCAGCTCGGCCTCAGCCCGGTCTCTCTCCTGCGTCAGCGCCTCCTGCTGGGCCTGCAGCCTGTCCTGCTCCTGCCTGGCCCGGCTCAGCTCAGACTGGACCTCTTCCAGCTTCTGCTGCAGCCTGAGGACGGGGAGACAGGAGACACAGCCCAGTGTCCAGCAGGCACACTCTCTCACCTGCAGAGAGCGCCGTCTCTCTGGAGCAGCTCCTGGCGCTGCTGGGCGCTCAGCTCAGGACACACAGGAGAGAGACAGAGACAGGAGACAGGAGAGACAGAGACAGGAGACACAGCCCAGTGTCCAGCAGGCACACTCTCTCACCTGCAGAGAGCGCCGTCTCTCTGGAGCAGCTCCTGGCTCTGCTGGGCGCTCAGCTCAGGACACACAGGAGAGAGACAGAGACAGGAGACAGGAGAGACAGAGACAGGAGACACAGCCCAGTGTCCAGCAGGCACACTCTCTCACCTGCAGAGAGCGCCGTCTCTCTGGAGCAGCTCCTGGCTCTGCTGGGCGCTCAGCTCAGGACACACAGGAGAGAGACAGAGACAGGAGACAGGAGAGACAGAGACAGGAGACACAGCCCAGTGTCCAGCAGGCACACTCTCTCACCTGCAGAGAGCGCCGTCTCTCTGGAGCAGCTCCTGGCTCTGCTGGGCGCTCAGCTCAGGACACACAGGAGGACAAGAGACAGAGACAGGAGACACAGCCCAGTGTCCAGCAGGCACACTCTCTCACCTGCAGAGAGCGCCGTCTCTCTGGAGCAGCTCCTGGCTCTGCTGGGCGCTCAGCTCAGACACAGAAGAGACAGGAAACAGGAGAGACAGAGACAGGAGACACAGCCAGTGTCCAGCAGGCACACTCTCTCACCTGCAGAGAGCGCCGTCTCTCTGGAGCAGCTCCTGGCTCTGCTGGGCGCTCAGCTCAGGACACACAGGAGAGAGACAGAGACAGGAGACAGGAGAGACAGAGACAGGAGACACAGCCCAGTGTCCAGCAGGCACACTCTCTCACCTGCAGAGAGCGCCGTCTCTCTGGAGCAGCTCCTGGCTCTGCTGGGCGCTCAGCTCAGGACACACAGGAGAGAGACAGAGACAGGAGACAGGAGAGACAGAGACAGGAGACACAGCCCAGTGTCCAGCAGGCACACTCTCTCACCTGCAGAGAGCGCCGTCTCTCTGGAGCAGCTCCTGGCTCTGCTGGGCGCTCAGCTCAGGACACACAGGAGAGAGACAGAGACAGGAGACAGGAGAGACAGAGACAGGAGACACAGCCCAGTGTCCAGCAGGCACACTCTCTCACCTGCAGAGAGCGCCGTCTCTCTGGAGCAGCTCCTGGCTCTGCTGGGCGCTCAGCTCAGGACACACAGGAGAGACAGAGACAGGAGACAGGAGAGACAGAGACAGGAGACACAGCCCAGTGTCCAGCAGGCACACTCTCTCACCTGCAGAGAGCGCCGTCTCTCTGGAGCAGCTCCTGGCTCTGCTGGGCGCTCAGCTCAGGACACACAGGAGAGACAGAGACAGGAGACACAGCCCAGTGTCCAGCAGGCACACTCTCTCACCTGCAGAGAGCGCCGTCTCTCTGGAGCAGCTCCTGGCGCTGCTGGGCGCTCAGCTCAGGACACACAGGAGAGAGACAGAGACAGGAGACAGGAGAGACAGAGACAGGAGACACAGCCCAGTGTCCAGCAGGCACACTCTCTCACCTGCAGAGAGCGCCGTCTCTCTGGAGCAGCTCCTGGCTCTGCTGGGCGCTCAGCTCAGGACACACAGGAGAGAGACAGAGACAGGAGACACAGCCCAGTGTCCAGCAGGCACACTCTCTCACCTGCAGAGAGCGCCGTCTCTCTGGAGCAGCTCCTGGCGCTGCTGGGCGCTCAGCTCAGGACACACAGGAGAGAGACAGAGACAGGAGACAGGAGAGACAGAGACAGGAGACACAGCCCAGTGTCCAGCAGGCACACTCTCTCACCTGCAGAGAGCACCGTCTCTCTGGAGCAGCTCCTGGCGCTGCTGGGCGCTCAGCTCAGGACACACAGGAGAGAGACAGAGACAGGAGACAGGAGAGACAGAGACAGGAGACACAGCCCAGTGTCCAGCAGGCACACTCTCTCACCTGCAGAGAGCGCCGTCTCTCTGGAGCAGCTCCTGGCTCTGCTGGGCGCTCAGCTCAGGACACACAGGAGAGAGACAGAGACAGGAGACAGGAGAGACAGAGACAGGAGACACAGCCCAGTGTCCAGCAGGCACACTCTCTCACCTGCAGAGAGCGCCGTCTCTCTGGAGCAGCTCCTGGCTCTGCTGGGCGCTCAGCTCAGGACACACAGGAGAGAGACAGAGACAGGAGACAGGAGAGACAGAGACAGGAGACACAGCCCAGTGTCCAGCAGGCACACTCTCTCACCTGCAGAGAGCGCCGTCTCTCTGGAGCAGCTCCTGGCTCTGCTGGGCGCTCAGCTCAGGACACACAGGAGAGAGACAGAGACAGGAGACAGGAGAGACAGAGACAGGAGACACAGCCCAGTGTCCAGCAGGCACACTCTCTCACCTGCAGAGAGCGCCGTCTCTCTGGAGCAGCTCCTGGTTCTGCTGGGCGCTCAGCTCAGGACACACAGGAGAGAGACAGAGACAGGAGACACAGCCCAGTGTCCAGCAGGCACACTCTCTCACCTGCAGAGAGCGCCGTCTCTCTGGAGCAGCTCCTGGCTCTGCTGGGCGCTCAGCTCAGGACACACAGGAGAGACAGAGACAGGAGACACAGCCCAGTGTCCAGCAGGCACACTCTCTCACCTGCAGAGAGCGCCGTCTCTCTGGAGCAGCTCCTGGCTCTGCTGGGCGCTCAGCTCAGGACACACAGGAGAGAGACAGAGACAGGAGACAGGAGAGACAGAGACAGGAGACACAGCCCAGTGTCCAGCAGGCACACTCTCTCACCTGCAGAGAGCGCCGTCTCTCTGGAGCAGCTCCTGGCTCTGCTGGGCGCTCAGCTCAGGACACACAGGAGAGAGACAGAGACAGGAGACAGGAGAGACAGAGACAGGAGACACAGCCCAGTGTCCACCAGGCACACTCTCTCACCTGCAGAGAGCGCCGTCTCTCTGGAGCAGCTCCTGGCTCTGCTGGGCGCTCAGCTCAGGACACACAGGAGAGAGACAGAGACAGGAGACAGGAGAGACAGAGACAGGAGACACAGCCCAGTGTCCAGCAGGCACACTCTCTCACCTGCAGAGAGCGCCGTCTCTCTGGAGCAGCTCCTGGCTCTGCTGGGCGCTCAGCTCAGGACACACAGGAGAGAGACAGAGACAGGAGACAGGAGAGACAGAGACAGGAGACACAGCCCAGTGTCCAGCAGGCACACTCTCTCACCTGCAGAGAGCGCCGTCTCTCTGGAGCAGCTCCTGGCTCTGCTGGGCGCTCAGCTCAGGACACACAGGAGAGACAGAGACAGGAGACAGGAGAGACAGAGACAGGAGACACAGCCCAGTGTCCAGCAGGCACACTCTCTCACCTGCAGAGAGCGCCGTCTCTCTGGAGCAGCTCCTGGCTCTGCTGGGCGCTCAGCTCAGGACACACAGGAGAGACAGAGACAGGAGACACAGCCCAGTGTCCAGCAGGCACACTCTCTCACCTGCAGAGAGCGCCGTCTCTCTGGAGCAGCTCCTGGCTCTGCTGGGCGCTCAGCTCAGGACACACAGGAGAGAGACAGAGACAGGAGACAGGAGACAGGAGAGACAGAGACAGGAGAGACAGCCCAGTGTCCAGCAGGCACACTCTCTCACCTGCAGAGAGCGCCGTCTCTCTGGAGCAGCTCCTGGCGCTGCTGGGCGCTCAGCTCAGGACACACAGGAGAGAGACAGAGACAGGAGACAGGAGAGACAGAGACAGGAGACACAGCCCAGTGTCCAGCAGGCACACTCTCTCACCTGCAGAGAGCGCCGTCTCTCTGGAGCAGCTCCTGGCTCTGCTGGGCGCTCAGCTCAGGACACACAGGAGAGAGACAGAGACAGGAGACAGGAGAGACAGAGACAGGAGACAGGAGAGACAGAGACAGGAGACACAGCCCAGTGTCCAGCAGGCACACTCTCTCACCTGCAGAGAGCGCCGTCTCTCTGGAGCAGCTCCTGGCTCTGCTGGGCGCTCAGCTCAGGACACACAGGAGAGAGACAGAGACAGGAGACACAGCCCAGTGTCCAGCAGGCACACTCTCTCACCTGCAGAGAGCGCCGTCTCTCTGGAGCAGCTCCTGGCGCTGCTGGGCGCTCAGCTCAGGACACACAGGAGAGAGACAGAGACAGGAGACACAGCCCAGTGTCCAGCAGGCACACTCTCTCACCTGCAGAGAGCGCCGTCTCTCTGGAGCAGCTCCTGGCTCTGCTGGGCGCTCAGCTCAGGACACACAGGAGAGAGACAGAGACAGGAGACAGGAGAGACAGAGACAGGAGACACAGCCCAGTGTCCAGCAGGCACACTCTCTCACCTGCAGAGAGCGCCGTCTCTCTGGAGCAGCTCCTGGCTCTGCTGGGCGCTCAGCTCAGGACACACAGGAGAGAGACAGAGAGAGGAGACAGGAGAGACAGAGACAGGAGACACAGCCCAGTGTCCAGCAGGCACACTCTCTCACCTGCAGAGAGCGCCGTCTCTCTGGAGCAGCTCCTGGCTCTGCTGGGCGCTCAGCTCAGGACACACAGGAGAGAGACAGAGACAGGAGACAGGAGACAGGAGAGACAGAGACAGGAGACACAGCCCAGTGTCCAGCAGGCACACTCTCTCACCTGCAGAGAGCGCCGTCTCTCTGGAGCAGCTCCTGGCTCTGCTGGGCGCTCAGCTCAGGACACACAGGAGAGAGACAGAGACAGGAGACAGGAGAGACAGAGACAGGAGACACAGCCCAGTGTCCAGCAGGCACACTCTCTCACCTGCAGAGAGCGCCGTCTCTCTGGAGCAGCTCCTGGCTCTGCTGGGCGCTCAGCTCAGGACACACAGGAGAGAGACAGAGACAGGAGACAGGAGAGACAGAGACAGGAGACACAGCCCAGTGTCCAGCAGGCACACTCTCTCACCTGCAGAGAGCGCCGTCTCTCTGGAGCAGCTCCTGGCTCTGCTGGGCGCTCAGCTCAGGACACACAGGAGAGAGACAGAGACAGGAGACACAGCCCAGTGTCCAGCAGGCACACTCTCTCACCTGCAGAGAGCGCCGTCTCTCTGGAGCAGCTCCTGGCTCTGCTGGGCGCTCAGCTCAGGACACACAGGAGAGAGACAGAGACAGGAGACAGGAGAGACAGAGACAGGAGACTCAGCCCAGTGTCCAGCAGGCACACTCTCTCACCTGCAGAGAGCGCCGTCTCTCTGGAGCAGCTCCTGGCTCTGCTGGGTGCTCAGCTCAGGACACACAGGAGAGAGACAGAGACAGGAGACACAGCCCAGTGTCCAGCAGGCACACTCTCTCACCTGCAGAGAGCGCCGTCTCTCTGGAGCAGCTCCTGGCGCTGCTGGGCGCTCAGCTCAGGACACACAGGAGAGAGACAGAGACAGGAGACAGGAGAGACAGAGACAGGAGACACAGCCCAGTGTCCAGCAGGCACACTCTCTCACCTGCAGAGAGCGCCGTCTCTCTGGAGCAGCTCCTGGCTCTGCTGGGCGCTCAGCTCAGGACACACAGGAGAGAGACAGAGACAGGAGACAGGAGAGACAGAGACAGGAGACACAGCCCAGTGTCCAGCAGGCACACTCTCTCACCTGCAGAGAGCGCCGTCTCTCTGGAGCAGCTCCTGGTTCTGCTGGGCGCTCAGCTCAGGACACACAGGAGAGAGACAGAGAGAGGAGACAGGAGAGACAGAGACAGGAGACACAGCCCAGTGTCCAGCAGGCACACTCTCTCACCTGCAGAGAGCGCCGTCTCTCTGGAGCAGCTCCTGGCGCTGCTGGGCGCTCAGCTCAGGACACACAGGAGAGAGACAGAGACAGGAGACAGGAGAGACAGAGACAGGAGACACAGCCCAGTGTCCAGCAGGCACACTCTCTCACCTGCAGAGAGCGCCGTCTCTCTGGAGCAGCTCCTGGTTCTGCTGGGCGCTCAGCTCAGGACACACAGGAGAGAGACAGAGACAGGAGACAGGAGAGACAGAGACAGGAGACACAGCCCAGTGTCCAGCAGGCACACTCTCTCACCTGCAGAGAGCGCCGTCTCTCTGGAGCAGCTCCTGGCGCTGCTGGGCGCTCAGCTCTCTCAAGGCCTCCAGTTGCCCCCACCGGCCAGCAGGGGGCGCCTCTGGGGCGCCTCCCTTCTCCCTTTCCAGAGACCTGGGGGAACAGAGGGCAGTCTGAGCACCCCCGAGAGTCTGCACCCCAATAACACCCCCGAGAGTCTGCACCCCCACCTACACCCCCGAGAGTCTGCACCCCAATAACACCCCGAGAGTCTGCACCCTCACCTACACCCCCGAGAGTCTGCACCCTCACCTACACCCCCGAGAGTCTGGACCCCCACCTACACCCCCAAGAGTCTGCACCCTCACCTACACCCCCGAGAGTCTGCACCCCAATAACACCCTGAGGGTCTACACCCCCACCTACACCCCAGAGAGTCTGCACCCCAATAACACCCCCGAGAGTCTGCACCCCAGTAACACCCCCAAGAGTCTGCACCCCCTCACTTACACCCCCGAGAGTCTGCACCCCAATAACCCCCCGAGAGTCTGCACCCAAACCTACACCCCCGAGAGTCTGCACCCCAATAACACCCCCAAGAGTCTGCACCCCCTCACTTACACCCCTGAGAGTCTGCACCCCAATAACACCCCGACAGTCTGCACCCCCACCTACACCCCCGAGAGTCTGTACCTCAATAACACCCCGAGGGTCTACACCCCCACCTACACCCCAGAGAGTCTGCACCCCAATATCACCCCGAGAGTCTGCACCCTCACCTACACCCCCGAGAGTCTGCACCCCAATAACACCCCCGAGAGTCTGCATCCCCACCTACACCCCCGAGAGTCTGCACCCCAATAACACCCCCGAGAGTCTGCACCTCAAGAACACCCCGAGAGTCTGCACCCTCACCTACACCCCCGAGAGTCTGCACCCCCACCTACACCCTCGAGAGTCTGCACCCCAATAACACCCCCGAGAGTCTGCACCCTCACCTACACCCCTGAGAGTCTGCACCCCCACCTACACCCCCCAGAGTCTGCACCCCAATAACACCCCGAGAGTCTGCACCCTCACCTACACCCCCGAGAGTCTGGACCCCAGTAACACCCCCAAGAGTCTGCACCCCCTCACCTACACTCCCAAGAGTCTGCACCCCAATAAAACCCCCGAGAGTCTGCATCCCCACCTACACCCCCGAGAGTCTGCACCCCCACCTACACCCTCGAGAGTCTGCACCCCAATAACACCCCCGAGAGTCTGCACCCTCACCTACACCCCCGAGAGTCTGCACCCCAATAACACCCCGAGAGTCTGCACCCCCACCTACACCCCCGAGAGTCTGCACCCCAATAACACCCCCGAGAGTCTGCACCCTCACCTACACCCCCGAGAGTCTGCACCCTCACCTACACCCCCCAGAGTCTGCACCCCAATAAAACCCCCGAGAGTCTGCACCCTCACCTACACCCCCGAGAGTCTGCACCCCCACCTACACCCCCCAGAGTCTGCACCCCAACCTACACCCCTGAGAGTCTGCACCCCCACCTACACCCCCCAGAGTCTGCACCCCAGTAACACCCCGAGAGTCTGCACCCCCACCTACACCCCTGAGAGTCTGCACCCCCACCTACACCCCCGAGAGTCTGCACCCCCACCTACACCCCTGAGAGTCTGCACCCCCACCTACACCCCCCAGAGTCTGCACCCCCACCTACACCCCCGAGAGTCTGCACCCTCACCTACACCCCCGAGAGTCTGCACCCCAATAACACCCTGAGGGTCTACACCCCCACCTACACCCCAGAGAGTCTGCACCCCAATAAAACCCCCGAGAGTCTGCACCCCAGTAACACCCCTGAGAGTCTGCACCCCCTCACTTACACCCCCGAGAGTCTGCACCCCAATAACACCCCGAGAGTCTGCACCCCCACCTACACCCCTGAGAGTCTGCACCCCCACCTACACCCCCCAGAGTCTGTACCTCAATAACACCCCGAGGGTCTACACCCCCACCTACACCCTAGAGAATCTGCACCCCAATAAAACCCCCAAGAGTCTGCACCCCCTCACCTACACTCCCAAGAGTCTGCACCCCAGTAACACCCCTGAGAGTCTGCACCCCCACCTACACCCCCCAGAGTCTGCACCCCAGTAACACCCCGAGAGGTGGCCCCCTGGTGGGGGTGAGGTCTGTACCTGCTCCGAGCTCCTCTCTCTCCCTGCAGCAGCTCTGTCCTGCCCTGGTCCTGGTTCCGGTTCTGCTCCTGGATCTGGCGCCGCAGCTCCTGGATCTCCTGCTGGGCCTGAGCCAGCGCCGCAGAGGGGACCCCCCGGGACAGGGGCACCCCAGTGCCCCCCGACACCGGCCCAGGGGTCACAGTGAAGTGTGAAGGAGGAACCAGGACACTGGAGAGGTCAGCTGGGAGGAGAGAGCTTCATCATCATCACTGACCAACACAGAGACAGGAGAGGAGACACAGTGACACACAGAGACAGGAGAGCAGCAGGACGAGAGGAGACACAGAGAGACAGGAGAGCAGCAGGACAGTGAAGTGTGAAGGAGGAACCAGGACACTGGAGAGGTCAGCTGGGAGGAGAGAGCTTCATCATCATCACTGACCAACACAGAGACAGGAGAGGAGACACAGTGACACACAGAGACAGGAGAGCAGCAGGACGAGAGGAGACACAGAGAGACAGGAGAGCAGCAGGACGAGAGGAGACAGTGACAGGAGAGCAGCAGGACGAGAGGAGACACAGTGACACAGAGAGACAGGAGAGCAGCAGGACGAGAGGAGACACAGTGACACAGAGACAGGAGAGCAGCAGGACAGTGAAGTTTGAAGGAGGAACCAGGACACTGGAGAGGTCAGCTGGGAGGAGAGAGCTTCATCATCATCACTGACCAACACAGAGACAGGAGAGGAGACACAGCGACACACAGAGACAGGAGAGCAGCAGGACGAGAGGAGACACAGAGAGACAGGAGAGCAGCAGGACAGTGAAGTTTGAAGGAGGAACCAGGACACTGGAGAGGTCAGCTGGGAGGAGAGAGCTTCATCATCATCACTGACCAACACAGAGACATGAGAGGAGACACAGTGACACACAGAGACAGGAGAGCAGCAGGACGAGAGGAGACACAGAGAGACAGGAGAGCAGCAGGACAGTGAAGTTTGAAGGAGGAACCAGGACACTGGAGAGGTCAGCTGGGAGGAGAGAGCTTCATCATCATCACTGACCAACACAGAGACAGGAGAGGAGACACAGTGACACACAGAGACAGGAGAGCAGCAGGACGAGAGGAGACACAGAGAGACAGGAGAGCAGCAGGACAGTGAAGTGTGAAGGAGGAACCAGGACACTGGAGAGGTCAGCTGGGAGGAGAGAGCTTCATCATCATCACTGACCAACACAGAGACAGGAGAGGAGACACAGTGACACACAGAGACAGGAGAGCAGCAGGACGAGAGGAGACACAGAGAGACAGGAGAGCAGCAGGACAGTGAAGTTTGAAGGAGGAACCAGGACACTGGAGAGGTCAGCTGGGAGGAGAGAGCTTCATCATCATCACTGACCAACACAGAGACAGGAGAGGAGACACAGCGACACACAGAGACAGGAGAGCAGCAGGACGAGAGGAGACAGACAGGATCGGAGCAGCAGGAGAGGGGAGACAGAGAGAGACAGGAGAGCAGGAGGAGAGGGGAGACACAGAGACAGGAGAGCAGGAGGAGAGGGGAGACACAGAGACAGGAGAGCAGCAGGACGAGAGGAGACACAGTGACACACAGAGACAGGAGAGCAGCAGGACGAGAGGAGACACAGAGAGACAGGAGAGCAGCAGGACGAGAGGAGACACAGAGAGACAGGAGAGCAGCAGGACAGTGAAGTGTGAAGGAGGAACCAGGACACTGGAGAGGTCAGCTGGGAGGAGAGAGCTTCATCATCATCACTGACCAACACAGAGACAGGAGAGGAGACACAGTGACACACAGAGACAGGAGAGCAGCAGGACGAGAGGAGACACAGAGAGACAGGAGAGCAGCAGGACAGTGAAGTTTGAAGGAGGAACCAGGACACTGGAGAGGTCAGCTGGGAGGAGAGAGCTTCATCATCATCACTGACCAACACAGAGACAGGAGAGGAGACACAGCGACACACAGAGACAGGAGAGCAGCAGGACGAGAGGAGACACAGAGTGACAGGAGAGCAGCAGGACGAGAGGAGACAGTGACAGGAGAGCAGCAGGACGAGAGGAGACACAGTGACACAGAGAGACAGGAGAGCAGCAGGACGAGAGGAGACACAGTGACACAGAGACAGGAGAGCAGCAGGACGAGAGGAGACACAGAGAGACAGGAGAGCAGCAGGACAGTGAAGTGTGAAGGAGGAACCAGGACACTGGAGAGGTCAGCTGGGAGGAGAGAGCTTCATCATCATCACTGACCAACACAGAGACAGGAGAGGAGACACAGTGACACACAGAGACAGGAGAGCAGCAGGACGAGAGGAGACACAGAGAGACAGGAGAGCAGCAGGACAGTGAAGTTTGAAGGAGGAACCAGGACACTGGAGAGGTCAGCTGGGAGGAGAGAGCTTCATCATCATCACTGACCAACACAGAGACAGGAGAGGAGACACAGCGACACACAGAGACAGGAGAGCAGCAGGACGAGAGGAGACACAGAGTGACAGGAGAGCAGCAGGACGAGAGGAGACAGTGACAGGAGAGCAGCAGGACGAGAGGAGACACAGTGACACAGAGAGACAGGAGAGCAGCAGGACGAGAGGAGACACAGTGACACAGAGACAGGAGAGCAGCAGGACGAGAGGAGACACAGAGAGACAGGAGAGCAGCAGGACAGTGAAGTGTGAAGGAGGAACCAGGACACTGGAGAGGTCAGCTGGGAGGAGAGAGCTTCATCATCATCACTGACCAACACAGAGACAGGAGAGGAGACACAGTGACACACAGAGACAGGAGAGCAGCAGGACGAGAGGAGACACAGAGAGACAGGAGAGCAGCAGGACAGTGAAGTGTGAAGGAGGAACCAGGACACTGGAGAGGTCAGCTGGGAGGAGAGAGCTTCATCATCATCACTGACCAACACAGAGACAGGAGAGGAGACACAGTGACACACAGAGACAGGAGAGCAGCAGGACGAGAGGAGACACAGAGAGACAGGAGAGCAGCAGGACGAGAGGAGACAGAGTGACAGGAGAGCCGCAGGACGAGAGGAGACAGACAGGATCGGAGCAGCAGGAGAGGGGAGACAGAGAGAGACAGGAGAGCAGGAGGAGAGGGGAGACACAGAGACAGGAGAGCAGCAGAACGAGAGGAGACAGAGAGACAGGAGAGCAGCAGGCGAGAGGAGACACAGTGACACACAGAGACAGGAGAGCAGCAGGACGAGAGGAGACACAGAGAGACAGGAGAGCAGCAGGACAGTGAAGTGTGAAGGAGGAACCAGGACACTGGAGAAGTCAGCTGGGAGGAGAGAGCTTCATCATCATCACTGACCAACACAGAGACAGGAGAGGAGACACAGTGACACACAGAGACAGGAGAGCAGCAGGACGAGAGGAGACACAGAGAGACAGGAGAGCAGCAGGACGAGAGGAGACAGAGTGACAGGAGAGCAGCAGGACGAGAGGAGACACAGTGACACAGAGAGACAGGAGAGCAGCAGGACGAGAGGAGACACAGAGACAGGAGAGCAGCAGGACGAGAGGAGACACAGAGACACAGAGAGACAGGAGAGCAGCAGGACGAGAGGAGACACAGAGACACAGAGAGACAGGAGAGCAGCAGGACGAGAGGAGACACAGAGACACAGAGAGACAGGAGAGCAGCAGGACGAGAGGAGACACAGAGACACAGAGTGACAGGAGAGCAGCAGGACGAGAGGAGACACAGAGTGACAGGAGAGCAGCAGGACGAGAGGAGACACAGTGACACAGAGAGACAGGAAAGCAGCAGGACGAGAGGAGACACAGAGAGACAGGAGAGCAGCAGGACGAGAGGAGACACAGTGACACAGAGAGACAGGAGAGCAGCAGGACGAGAGGAGACACAGAGACAGGAGAGCAGCAGGACGAGAGGAGACACAGAGACACAGAGAGACAGGAGAGCAGCAGGACGAGAGGAGACACAGAGACACAGAGTGACAGGAGAGCAGCAGGACGAGAGGAGACACAGAGTGACAGGAGAGCAGCAGGACGAGAGGAGACACAGTGACACAGAGAGACAGGAGAGCAGCAGGACGAGAGGAGACAGAGAGACAGGAGAGCAGCAGGCGAGAGGAGACACAGTGACACACAGAGACAGGAGAGCAGCAGGACGAGAGGAGACAGAGTGACAGGAGAGCCGCAGGAGGAGAGGAGACAGGATCGGAGCAGCAGGACGAGAGGAGACAGGATCGGAGCAGCAGGACGAGAGGAGACACAGAGAGACAGGAGAGCAGCAGGACGAGAGGAGACACAGAGTGACAGGAGAGCAGCAGGACAGTGAAGTTTGAAGGAGGAACCAGGACACTGGAGAGGTCAGCTGGGAGGAGAGAGCTTCATCATCATCACTGACCAACACAGAGACATGAGAGGAGACACAGCGACACACAGAGACAGGAGAGCAGCAGGACGAGAGGAGACACAGAGTGACAGGAGAGCAGCAGGACGAGAGGAGACACAGAGAGACAGGAGAGCAGCAGGACAGTGAAGTTTGAAGGAGGAACCAGGACACTGGAGAGGTCAGCTGGGAGGAGAGAGCTTCATCATCATCACTGACCAACACAGAGACAGGAGAGGAGACACAGCGACACACAGAGACAGGAGAGCAGCAGGACGAGAGGAGACACAGAGTGACAGGAGAGCAGCAGGACGAGAGGAGACAGTGACAGGAGAGCAGCAGGACGAGAGGAGACACAGTGACACAGAGAGACAGGAGAGCAGCAGGACGAGAGGAGACACAGTGACACAGAGACAGGAGAGCAGCAGGACGAGAGGAGACACAGAGAGACAGGAGAGCAGCAGGACAGTGAAGTGTGAAGGAGGAACCAGGACACTGGAGAGGTCAGCTGGGAGGAGAGAGCTTCATCATCATCACTGACCAACACAGAGACAGGAGAGGAGACACAGTGACACACAGAGACAGGAGAGCAGCAGGACGAGAGGAGACACAGAGAGACAGGAGAGCAGCAGGACAGTGAAGTGTGAAGGAGGAACCAGGACACTGGAGAGGTCAGCTGGGAGGAGAGAGCTTCATCATCATCACTGACCAACACAGAGACAGGAGAGGAGACACAGTGACACACAGAGACAGGAGAGCAGCAGGACGAGAGGAGACACAGAGAGACAGGAGAGCAGCAGGACAGTGAAGTGTGAAGGAGGAACCAGGACACTGGAGAAGTCAGCTGGGAGGAGAGAGCTTCATCATCATCACTGACCAACACAGAGACATGAGAGGAGACACAGCGACACACAGAGACAGGAGAGCAGCAGGACGAGAGGAGACACAGAGTGACAGGAGAGCAGCAGGACGAGAGGAGACAGAGTGACAGGAGAGCCGCAGGACGAGAGGAGACAGACAGGATCGGAGCAGCAGGAGAGGGGAGACAGAGAGAGACAGGAGAGCAGGAGGAGAGGGGAGACACAGAGACAGGAGAGCAGCAGAACGAGAGGAGACAGAGAGACAGGAGAGCAGCAGGCGAGAGGAGACACAGTGACACACAGAGACAGGAGAGCAGCAGGACGAGAGGAGACACAGAGAGACAGGAGAGCAGCAGGACAGTGAAGTGTGAAGGAGGAACCAGGACACTGGAGAAGTCAGCTGGGAGGAGAGAGCTTCATCATCATCACTGACCAACACAGAGACATGAGAGGAGACACAGTGACACACAGAGACAGGAGAGCAGCAGGACGAGAGGAGACACAGAGAGACAGGAGAGCAGCAGGACAGTGAAGTGTGAAGGAGGAACCAGGACACTGGAGAAGTCAGCTGGGAGGAGAGAGCTTCATCATCATCACTGACCAACACAGAGACAGGAGAGGAGACACAGCGACACACAGAGACAGGAGAGCAGCAGGACGAGAGGAGACACAGAGAGACAGGAGAGCAGCAGGACGAGAGGAGACAGAGTGACAGGAGAGCAGCAGGACGAGAGGAGACACAGTGACACAGAGAGACAGGAGAGCAGCAGGACGAGAGGAGACACAGAGACAGGAGAGCAGCAGGACGAGAGGAGACACAGAGACACAGAGAGACAGGAGAGCAGCAGGACGAGAGGAGACACAGAGACACAGAGAGACAGGAGAGCAGCAGGACGAGAGGAGACACAGAGACACAGAGAGACAGGAGAGCAGCAGGACGAGAGGAGACACAAAGACACAGAGTGACAGGAGAGCAGCAGGACGAGAGGAGACACAGAGAGACAGGAGAGCAGCAGGACGAGAGGAGACACAGAGACACAGAGAGACAGGAGAGCAGCAGGACGAGAGGAGACACAGAGACACAGAGAGACAGGAGAGCAGCAGGACGAGAGGAGACACAGAGACACAGAGTGACAGGAGAGCAGCAGGACGAGAGGAGACACAGAGTGACAGGAGAGCAGCAGGACGAGAGGAGACACAGTGACACAGAGAGACAGGAGAGCAGCAGGACGAGAGGAGACACAGAGAGACAGGAGAGCAGCAGGACGAGAGGAGACACAGTGACACAGAGAGACAGGAGAGCAGCAGGACGAGAGGAGACACAGAGACACAGAGAGACAGGAGAGCAGCAGGACGAGAGGAGACACAGAGACACAGAGTGACAGGAGAGCAGCAGGACGAGAGGAGACACAGAGAGACAGGAGAGCAGCAGGACGAGAGGAGACACAGTGACACAGAGAGACAGGAGAGCAGCAGGACGAGAGGAGACACAGAGACAGAGAGACAGGAGAGCAGCAGGACGAGAGGAGACACAGAGACACAGAGTGACAGGAGAGCAGCAGGACGAGAGGAGACACAGAGTGACAGGAGAGCAGCAGGACGACAGGAGACACAGAGACACAGAGAGACAGGAGAGCAGCAGGACGAGAGGAGACACAGAGACACAGAGTGACAGGAGAGCAGCAGGAAGAGAGGAGACACAGAGACACAGAGTGACAGGAGAGCAGCAGGACGAGAGGAGACACAGAGTGACAGGAGAGCAGCAGGACGAGAGGAGACACAGAGACACAGAGAGACAGGAGAGCAGCAGGACGAGAGGAGACACAGAGACACAGTGACAGGAGAGCAGCAGGACGAGAGGAGACACAGTGACACAGAGTGACAGGAGAGCAGCAGGACGAGAGGAGACACAGAGTGACAGGAGAGCAGCAGGACGAGAGGAGACACAGAGACACAGAGAGACAGGAGAGCAGCAGGACGAGAGGAGACACAGAGACACAGAGTGACAGGAGAGCAGCAGGACGAGAGGAGACACAGAGTGACAGGAGAGCAGCAGGACGAGAGGAGACACAGTGACACAGAGAGACAGGAGAGCAGCAGGACGAGAGGAGACACAGAGAGACAGGAGAGCAGCAGGACGAGAGGAGACACAGAGACACAGAGAGACAGGAGAGCAGCAGGACGAGAGGAGACACAGAGACACAGAGTGACAGGAGAGCAGCAGGACGAGAGGAGACACAGAGTGACAGGAGAGCAGCAGGACGAGAGGAGACACAGAGACACAGAGTGACAGGAGAACAGCAGGACGAGAGGAGACAGTGACAGGAGAGCAGCAGGACGAGAGGAGACACAGTGACACAGAGAGACAGGAGAGCAGCAGGACGAGAGGAGACACAGTGACAGGAGAGCAGCAGGACGAGAGGAGACACAGAGACACAGAGTGACAGGAGAGCAGCAGGACGAGAGGAGACACAGAGTGACAGGAGAGCAGCAGGACGAGAGGAGACACAGTGACACAGAGAGACAGGAGAGCAGCAGGACGAGAGGAGACACAGAGAGACAGGAGAGCAGCAGGACGAGAGGAGACACAGTGACACAGAGAGACAGGAGAGCAGCAGGACGAGAGGAGACACAGAGACACAGAGAGACAGGAGAGCAGCAGGACAAGAGGAGACACAGAGTGACAGGAGAGCAGCAGGACGAGAGGAGACACAGAGACACAGAGTGACAGGAGAGCAGCAGGACGACAGGAGACAGTGACAGGAGAGCAGCAGGACGAGAGGAGACACAGTGACACAGAGAGACAGGAGAGCAGCAGGACGAGAGGAGACACAGAGTGACAGGAGAGCAGCAGGACGAGAGGAGACACAGAGACACAGAGTGACAGGAGAGCAGCAGGACGAGAGGAGACACAGAGAGACAGGAGAGCAGCAGGACGAGAGGAGACACAGTGACAGAGAGACAGGAGAGCAGCAGGACGAGAGGAGACACAGAGACACAGAGAGACAGGAGAGCAGCAGGACGAGAGGAGACACAGAGACACAGAGTGACAGGAGAGCAGCAGGACGAGAGGAGACACAGAGTGACAGGAGAGCAGCAGGACGAGAGGAGACACAGTGACACAGAGAGACAGGAAAGCAGCAGGACGAGAGGAGACACAGAGAGACAGGAGAGCAGCA